>NC_092337.1:303785000-304085000 GCF_046630445.1 Rutidosis leptorrhynchoides | reverse complement strand
ATCATCAACATCATACGTAAAAAGTAAAGTAAGTTTTCAATCAAGGATAGAGATCGAAACAAAGGCTGACTTCGTTCAGCTGCTACGACCTATATACAAACTAAAATGACATGAGGCCAGTGGTCATGGCTCCGTATGTGAGTCCTCTAACCGCTGACCAATTTTCAGAACCAAACACGTCTTCGTTTGACCGTGGCGACGGTTTAAGTGCGAGTAGGTCAGAAATTTCAGCACAACGTTACAAGGGCGTAGTGACTTTCGGAAGGCTATAAATCCTAAACCGTTGGATTTAGGTGATGCCTACACGAAAAGTCATCTAATCGAACCGAAATATCTGGAAATCAAATTTTCCAGCAGCTCAGGTGACTGATCGTATACAAAAAACAGTAAGCAAGGTGCTCAAGTGGGATTCTTGGTGCTTGATGCTCATCACGGTTCTCATCCTTGATGCTTATAGCTTCAAGTGTACAACTCGTTGATGTGTTTATAGCACTTTTGACCAAGGTTCTACCATCAACACACAATAATCATGACTAAGAATTAAAACACAACTCATGTGAGAGTTTGAGCAAGGTAATGAACCAAAGTTGCATCACTTTTCTTTGTTTCAACACAAATACAAGTCTTATAAAGCTATAAACTTTGAATCAAACTAAATAATCAAAACCTTAAGCTATAGAGCTTAGATCTTAACTAGATATTAAAGATCTTAGACTAAAAAGTCTAGATCTCATGTTCTTGATGAAACCCTAAGTCAAAACACTTAGGCTTTTAACTTTACACAACCATAAGTTATGAAACTTAGATTTTGTAAAGTAAAATGAAAATGAATAAATGATCTAATGTTTTAACAAGTTAGATGACCTTAAGTTATGAAACTTAGATCAATCTTACATGTGTGAAAGTCATAAACTAGTAAGCTTATACTCTCTTGTTCTTGAACTTTCAAAGTTAGACTCTGGTTTCAAGATTTATGAGATCAAAGTTTAACAAGTAATCTTTGACCATGAAACTCAAACAAATCGAAATCTATAAACATAAATGATAGATTTAAAGTCAAAAATAAACAAGTTCAAGTAAGGATCCTTTATACAAAAAGATATCAAGTTATGAACTTGAATCTTCATGAAATGAACTTTAAGTTCCAATACTTGAACATAAAGAAGATCATAAAGTAATTTGATCTTAAAATTTGTTAAAAGTTCATGTAGAACCAAAAGCTACAAAGCTTTGATCCTTGTTCTTGCTTCTTTATCATAAAAGAGATCAAAGATTGCAAGATATCATGAGGATTGAAGTTATAAAAACCAAAATCCAAAAATAACAATGATGATGATGATGTTTCGGTTTTGAGAAGAAAAAGAAGAGAAAAAGAATCAAAACCTTCAAGTTTCTTCAAGAAGGATGAGAGAAAAGTAGAGAGAAATTTGAGAGAATAAGTGTGTGTGTGTGTGTGTGTTTTTGAAATGAGAATGAGAGAGTTTAAATGAAATGGTGATGGTGGGTGTGGCCTAGTAGGCCGACGGTCATGGTGGGGTGGGGTGGGGGGACCATTGCTTGCTATTGGATGGTGGTACATGGTGGTGGTTGTACATGTTGGGTGGCATGGAGCAAAAGGCTAAAAAGTGTAAGTATATGGTACCAAGCATGCTTAATCTTGTCTAATTAACTAATTGGGTTTTGTCTTATGCTTAATGGACTAAATTAGTCCATTAACTAGTCCATTAAGTGAGCCCATCAAGTAAGTAGGGTGGGCCTTGGAAGTCCACTAAGATAAAGTCCATTAGGGTGACTAGTAAGCCTTAGTAAACACTAAGCATAATTAAGGAACCATAAAACCAAGTAATTGTCATTAATAAATAACAATCAAGTTTACGTAGCCATAATACCCCAATCATGACAAAAGTTTAACGTGTACTAAGTTCGTAGCTCGTTTTAATCGTTAAGGGACACTAACGGTCGTAAATGAAATCAAGGATCACGTTAAGTAACCTAGTACTTAAAAACATGTAGTAAGGCATTAACGAAAGTAATTAACATAATTAACATAATTAACAATCCCTGAAAATATCTATCACAGTACGCACAAATACGCAGTTTCGTGAAAGAAATTAATACAATTAAAAGTCGAAAAAGTCTGATCGTTACATATACATACATACATACAATCGTGCATCATCACCACCATCACGAACCCTTGCTAAACTCCTACTTCTTGATTGACAAACCCATCATTTTATTTCTGTGTTATTTCGAGTATCACTCCCAACAACCATGATCTTTCTTCTCCTGCTTACGATGGTCAACCAACAAAAACTAGTGTCTTGTTCGATATCAACCATAACCGCACACCATCCTTCATTATCATGAAACCACCACCCTTGGCTCATAACCACCACGGTTACCACCTTTCACCATTCAGAAACGCCATAAACCACCACCTTGCAAACCTTCGTTCACCTTAATCCGTCACCACCATCAGAAATCACTCCACCACCGGCCACCTATCTATATCTCTCTATATATTTCTTTTTATGCAACTCGCTAGTTTATATCTTAATTTGTCTTCGTAACCAATTAAAAAACCATCCCCTAATCTCTTCTCTACTTACTATTATCGACTACCACCATCGTGAACCTTCAACCCACCACCCTAAACCACTTCACGATCACCACCACCATCGCCAAACACCATAACTTCGATCACCATATTCATCATGATACTGTTACAGCCGTGTATCTATTTTCTATCGAGCTAAACCGCCAACTAATTATCTGCTACAGCTCCTGTTTAATTTATGTTGAAGACCGCTGCTGCAGTTTCTTTTTTTGTTTCCTGCTCGAACAAACGACTACCATCATAAGATTATTATTTCTTTGTTGTGGCCGACACCCATTAACCAAAAACCCCGAAATGTCCCGTTCATATTGATTATAAACATTCCATATTAATTGATTTCGTTGCGAGGTTTTAACCTCTATATGAGATGTTTTTCAAAGACTGCATTCATTTTTAAAACAACCATAACCTTTATTTTATCAATAAAGGTTTCAAAAGCATTATGTAGATTATCAAATAATGATAATCTAAAATATACGGTTTACACACGACCATTACATAATGGTTTACAATAGAAATATATTACATCGACATATGTTTCTTGAATGCAGTTTTTACATAATATCATACAAACATGGACTCCAAATCTTGTCCTTATTTTAGTATGCAACAGCGGAAGCTCTTAATATTCACCTGAGAATAAACATGCTTTAAACGTCAACAAAAATGTTGGTGAGTTATAGGTTTAACCTATATATATCAAATCGTAACAATAGACCACAAGATTTCATATTTCAATATACATCCCATACATAGAGATAAAAATCATTCATATGGTGAACACCTGGTAACCGACATTAAAAAGACGCATATATATGAATATCCCCATCATTCCGGGACACCCTTCGAATATGATATAAATTTCGAAGTACTAAAGCATTCGGTAGTTTGGATGAGGTTTGTTAGGCCCAATAGATCTATCTTTAGGATTCGCGTCAATTAGGGTGTATGTTCCCTAATTCTTAGATTACCAGACTTAATAAAAAGGGGCATATTCGATTTCGATAATTCAACCATAGAATGTAGTTTCACGTACTTGTGTCTATTTTGTAAATCATTTATAAAACCTGCATGTATTCTCATCCCAAAAATATTAGATTTTAAAAGTGGGACTATAACTCATTTTCACAGATTTTTACTTCGTCGGGAAGTAAGACTTGGCCACTGGTCGATTCACGAACCTATAACAAATATGTACATATATATCAAAGTATATTCAAAATATATTTACAACACTTTTAATACATTTTGATGTTTTAAGTTTATTAAGTCAGCTGTCCTCGTTAGTAACCTACAACTAGTTGTCTAATGTTAGATGTACAGAAAAAATTGATATATATATTATCTTGAATCAATCCACGACCCAGTGTATACACGTCTCAGGCTAGATCACAACTCAAAGTATATATATTTTTGGAATCAACCTCAACCCGGTATAGCTAACTACGACATTACTGCATATAGAGTGTCTATGGTTGTTCCAAATAATATATACACATGGGTCGATATGATATGTCAAAACATTTACATACGTGTCTATGGTATCCCAAGATTACATAATATATTAGAATACATGTATAATACAATATAAGTTAGCTAGGATATGATTAATATAGATTTGTTACCAATTTTCACGTTGCTACAACAAGAAAAATTATCCAATCTTGTTTTACCCATAACTTCTTCATTTTAAATCAATTTTGAGTGAATAAAATTTCTATGGTTTAATATTGAACTCTATTTTATGAATATAAACAGAAAAATTATAGGTTTATAGTCGGAAATATAAGTTACAAGTTGTTTTTGTAAAGGTAGTCATTTCAGTCGAAAGAACGACGTCTAGATGACCATTTTAGAAAACATACTTCCACTTTGAGTTTAACCATGATTTTTGGATATAGTTTCATGTTCATAAGAAAAATCATTTTCCCAGAAGAACAAATTTTAAATCAAAGTTTATCATAGTTTTTAATTAACTAACCCAAAACAGCCCGCGGTGTTACTACGATGGCGTATGTCCGGTTTTACAGTGTTCTTCGTGTTTCCAGGTTTTAAATCATTAAGTTAGCATATCATATAGAGATAGAACATGTGTTTAGTTGATTTTAAAAGTCAAGTTAGAAGGATTAACTTTTGTTTGCGAACAAGTTTAGAATTAACTAAACTATGTTCTAGTGATTACAAGTTTAAACCTTCGAATAAGATAGCTTTATATGTATGAATCGAATGATGTTATGAACATCATTACTACCTAAAGTTTTCTGGATAAAGCTACTGGAAATTAGAAAATGGATCTAGCTTCAAAGGATCCTTGGATGGCTTGAAAGTTCTTGAAGCAGAATCATGACACGAAAACAAGTTCAAGTAAGATTTCCACTCGAAATAAGATTGTTATAGTTATAGAAATTAAATCAAAGTTTGAATATGAGTATTACCTTGTATTAGAAAGATATCTTACTATAAATAATAAAGATTTCTTGAGGTTGGATGATCACTCTACAAGATTGGAAGTAAGCTAGCAAACTTGGAAGTATTCTTGATTTTATGAAACTAGAACTTGTAGAATTTATGAAGAACACTTAGAACTTGAAGATAGAACTTGAGAGAGATTAATTAGATAAATAAAATTGAAGAATGAAAGTGTTTGTAGGTGTTTTTGGTCGTTGGTATATGGATTAGATATAAAGGATGTGTAATTTTGTTTACATGTAAATAAGTCATGAATGATTACTCATATTTTTGTAATTTAATGAGATATTTCATGCTAGTTACCAAATTATGGTTCCCACATGTGTTAGGTGACTCACATGGGATGCTAAGAGCTGATAATTGGAGTGCATATACCAATAGTACATACATCTAAAAGCTGTGTATTGTACGAGTACGAATACGGGTGCATACGAGTAGAATTGTTGATGAAACTGAACGAGGATGTAATTGTAAGCATTTTTGTTAAGTAGAAGTATTTTGATAAGTGTATTGAAGTCTTTCAAAAGTGTATGAATACATATTAAAACACTACATGTATATACATTTTAACTGAGTCGTTAAGTCATCGTTAGTCGTTACATGTAAGTGTTGTTTTGAAACCTTTAGGTTAACGATCTTGTTAAATGTTGTTAACCCATTATTTATTAAATCAAATGAGATGTTAAATTATTACATTATCATGATAACATGATGTATAAATATATCTTAATATGATATATATATACATTAAATGTCGTTACAATGATAATCGTTACATATATGTCTCGTTTCAAAATCATTAAGTTAGTAGTCTTGTTTTTACATATGTAGTTCATTGTTAATATACTTAATGATATGTTTACTTATCATAATATCATGTTAACTATATATATATATATCCATATATATGTCATCATATAGTTTTTACAAGTTTTAACGTTCGTGAATCGCCGGTCAACTTGGGTGGTCAATTGTCTATATGAAACCTATTTCAATTAATCAAGTCTTAACAAGTTTGATTGCTTAACATGTTGGAAATATTTAATCATGTAAATATCAATTTCATTTAATATATAAAAACATGGAAAAGTTCGGGTCACTACAGTACCTACCCGTTAAATAAATTTCGTCCCGAAATTTTAAGCTGTTGAAAGTGTTGACGAATCTTCTGGAAATAGATGCGGGTATTTCTTCTTCATCTGATCTTCATGCTCCCAGGTGAACTCGGGTCCTCTACAAGCATTTCATCGAACCTTAACAATCAGTATCTTGTTTTGTTTAAGTCTCTTAACCTCACGATCCATTATTTCGACGGGTTCTTCAATGAATTGAAGTTTTTCATTGATTTGGATTTCGTCCAATGGAAAAGTGAGATCTTCTTTAGCAAAACATTTCTTCAAATTCGAGTCGTGGAAAGTGTTATGTACATTCGCAAGTTGTTGAGGTAACTCAAGTCGGTAAGCTACTGGTCCGACACGATCAATAATCTTGAATGGTCAATATACCTTGGATTTAATTTCCCCCGTTTACCAAATCGAACAATATCTTTCCAAGGTGCAACCTTAAGCATGACCATTTCTCCAATTTCAAATTCTATGTCTTTTCTTTTAATGTCGGCGTAGCTCTTTTGTCGACTTTGGGCAGTTTTCAACCGTTATTGAATTTGGATGATCTTCTCGGTAGTTTCTTGTATTATCTCCGGACCCGTAATCTGTCTATCCCCCACTTCACTCCAACAAATCGGAGACCTGCACTTTCTACCATAAAGTGCTTCAAACGGCCCCATCTCAATGCTTGAATGATAGCTGTTATTGTTGTTAGGACCCCGAAGTTGTATAGTGTTAATGTGAAAATAAGCTTAAATGAAGGTTCCTTAGAATAGGGCTATATAAGGAACCTAAGTAGTCCTAATTAGATAGCCATTGCATTGTAACCAAGTTCTAGAAGCTGTGAAATGTAATTGTACCGATTCTCTCTAATACCGAGTCTCATGCTTACATACCGAATCTCTCTTTATCTTATCATTTCTCTCAATCTCAACATGATCTGACCTATCATTTGGTATCAGAGCTTCTAGGAAGTGATTCTACATCACTATATCGATCCAGAGATTGTAGATTACAGAATCTGATTACTCTCGGTATTTTGAATCACATTCGGTATCATCGAATTTGATAATCTGACGTTCAGATTCTTGTGATAAGTTCAGCAAAGGAACATTAGGTATTTTAGAAAGAGTTTCGATCATCATTACAGCTTTTAACTTCAATTATGGAGAATCAAGTTGATTTTTAGAGTTTGTGGCTAAAACTCTCGGTATTGCTTAATTCAAGCTTGATTCTGGATTTTTGTGAAGATTTAAGGATTCATTTGTGTTCGTGAGGTGTTAAATCACATTTCTGACGGTTCAATTTCTTCAATTCATTAAGTTTTGAAGATTTGATCAACACTCGGTATCGTAACTGTCATACCGAGTCTGCTTCATTACTTAAATTCATCTTAAGTGTTGCAGATTGTGGTGTGATTGTGATTCTATCACATTCGGTTTGATTATACGCAGCTAATTGGTGTGGTTTGAGAAAGGATTCTGTCATATTTCTAATTTTTAAACTTAGACTCGGTATTGTCAACTGCTACAGTTGACATTTGGTATCCTATACTTTCGGTATCTTTGATATTTTGTGTGATACTAACGTGTTTCCTTGTGCAGCAAGGTTACAGAATCTAATTCAAAAGGAGTGAATTGAGTTTGAACTTCAATTTCATACAGAATCTGACTACCGAATCAAATACAGAATCTGAGTTTCTGTATCACTTAATCCATTATTTTAAGTGGAAACAGGCTACAATTCTTGTGATTATCGAATCTATACTGAATCTGGGTGTGTCTCTTGTATTTCTGATCAGTTTCTTTTACAGAATCTGATATACAGAATCTTTACCGAATCTGCTACTTTACCGAATCTGCTACAGAATCTGACATTCTGATCAGATTATTGTGATTTTTCATCTTAGATTTGTGTAATACAGAATATTTACCGAATCTACCTCATTTTCAAGATGTCTACTCAAGATACTTTGATCATTGGATCAGATTCCCGTCCTCCAGTGTTGTTTGATGGCAAATACACTCAGTGGCTTCACCGTATCACTCAGTACATAGACTATAAGGGTGAGAAAGCAAAACACATTTGGGCTTCTCTGAGAGATGGTCCAGTTGTTGATTATCATCCGGATACTGGTATGCCAATTCCAGTCTATGAACTTTCTGGTGATAAGCGTGAGAGAGCTCAGGGTGACATAGAGGCAAAGAATATTGTTATGCAAACTATCCCATATGAATTGTTTGAAAATGTTGATAGCAACACAATAGCAAAAGATATATGGGATGAGATCAAACGACAGCAAGAAGGTTATGACATGTCAGACGTTACTAAATTGAATAAGGCTCTGGGATTCTATGAAGATTTCAAGCAGGAAACTGATAAACCACTCAAGGATACCTATCGTCGTTTCAACGGTGTTCTCAATGAGTTGAAAAGGTTCAAGATCATAAAAGTAAATGCTGAAGTCAACATGAAGTTTCTCAAAAAGCTCAATGCTGATTGGCTTCCTTATGGAACCATTATTCGATCTACTAAAGAGATTGACAAGTTGACTATTCATGAGCTTATTGGAGTTCTTATGCATTACCAACCTGAAGTGTCTAAACATCAAGAAGGAAGGAAAGAGTCTTCTCCGGGCGATCCACTTGCCCTAATTGCCAAAAAGAAGAGCAAATCGTTGACGTCTTCCAAAAGCTTGTCCAAGAAAGTGCTTGTTGAAGAATCAACTGATTCAGAAGATTTGAATCTTTCCGATGTTGATGATTCTCATCTTGAATTAGTCAAGATGGCAGCCATGTTCACAAAAGCCTTGAACAAACACAAGTTTAAAGGCAAATCAAGCAATCAACGCAAAATCTCATCATCTTCCTCGTACTACAAGAAAGCTGATCAATCTAAACAACAACGTGCTGATGATTCCAAGAAGGAAGATTCAATTTGTTTCAATTGTGGCAAAACTGGTCATTACTCTCGTGAGTGCAAGATGCCTAAGAAGAAGGACGCAGCTTACTACAAGAAGAAAATGTTGATGGCTAAGATTGTGGAAACTGGGGGAGAGCTAAAACCGGTTGATGATACTTGGTTTAACTGGACTGACGATTCAGATTCAGAGGTGGAACATGCAAATGTTTGCAAGGTGACAAAGCTCATCAAAGCTAAGGAAGCAATGGAGAATTCTGACTCAACATCCGATGATGATGAGGTACAATCATCTGAAATCTCACCTGATTTTATAAAAATGCAAAATGACTTGATGAAGAATCTGGTCTCAATGTCAAAAGAAGTCAAAGGCTTAAAATCTGAAAACAAAGTTTTAAAAGATAAAATCAAAATGAATGAGACCAGACCTTCCTCATCCAAATTGCAAATGGATGTGCAACAATTGACTCTCCAACTCAACTCTAAGGAAACTGAGTTGGAAGATCTGAAAAAGTCAATTCATCCAATTAAAGTTGAAAGAACTGATTATCATTTAAAATCGGAACGACTTGCAGAAAAAGTTCAATTTTTAGAAAAAGATCTTTCTGATTTGAAAAACCAACATGAACCCACACTTTCAAAACTAAACAAGAAAATCGTTCAATTGGAAAACACCATAATTGAAAAGAACACTGAAATTTCTTTATTGTCAAAAGAATCTTTTCAAATGAAAGCACAACTTGCTCGATATGAGGAAAAACTCTATCGAATAGAGCAATCCAAAGCTATCATGGATATGGAACTTTCAAAACAAACGATTTTCATGAATAGACCAAAAATGATTCATGGTGAAAAGTGGGGGTTGGGTTATGAAGATCCGAAAATTTTGAAAGATGCTTCCAAAAAGATTCCAGGATTATATCATTCTGATTATTTTCAAGCTGGTTTACCATCGCATTTTGTACATGCTTCTGATGCTGATTTTGATGATATTATTGTAAATCGTAAATCTAGGAAATACCATCAAATTAGCTTAATGTATGAAAAAATCAATGCTAAGATAGGTAAATCGAATCCTGATTTCTTGAAAAATCTTGTTGAAACTGAAAAGAACATGCAACGTGAAGATTATGTGCCTAAGCATAGACTGGTTTATATCCCAACACTCATGCTAGAAAAATACATTTTAATGCTTGAGAATGAAGTGTTTAACAAACCTAGTTCTAGCATTACTGCAATAGATGAGGTGTTTGATGAACCAATTTTTGATGTGAAACCAATTCTACCAACTTTACCTGCATGTCCAGATAATGTTTTCCGTGCAGACCTAGCACATGAACTAACTGTCTTCTTTGAGACAGATTCTCTAGGTCAAAATTCTTTAGATGATAAAGTAGAACCTCAGGATGAACCGAACATTGAACCTTTGATAGATTTTGAAAGTCAACTTGATCCTTTGCATGATTATTACTTGCATTTGCCTGCTGTATGTAATTTGAATCGTATAGTAGCTCAACTTGAACAGGAGAATATTGACTTGCAACTTAAGTGCCAATCATTAGAACAAATGCTTACTTTGTGTGATAAATTGCCTTCACTGCCTAAGAAAGAATGTGCTTATGCTTTTAAGGAGGGTGAAGTGATAGTTTCTGTTGAAGAATTATGTCTTGAGATTAAAAGCTTAAAACAAAAGATAATTCAAATAAAACAGGCTAACACACTTAAGCAAACGTCTAATGTTGTAACCAATGTGCTTGAATGTACTGGTGGGATTACTAAGAAGGGGAAGGGAACAACAACATCTAAGGATGTAAAACCCATTACTTTTTTTAAAAATCCTCTACGTTCTCAATTTGGCAATCATGGTTCAAAAGTTGTTTCTACAACTCAGTATATTGTTAAAAAGGTTCATTCTCCAAATGGTTCTGTGTTAACTGAAAAGATTCCTATGATTCCTATGACAAAAACTTCAAAAGAGAGTCTTTTAAAGAAATTAGTTAAGTCCACAACACACACAAGTTCTAAACCTGATTTAAGTGAGTATGATGCAAAAGAACGTACAATCAAATTGGAAATTCTGCAAAATCGATCATCTCATGTGTCAACTAAAAAGTTTAGACGTCGAACTAACAAAGGTGTTTTTCGTGTCACAGGTCATAATCCAAACTTGAATTACAAATCTGTATAGGTTCCTAAGTCCACGACTAAGAAAGTAGCATCCAAACCAAAACAATCTGCTAGTCGGTCTAGGAAATCATCTCATGTTTTTCAGTTTTCGTCTGTGAACAAAACATCTACTTGGAATAAATTGTGTGTTAAGACTTCTGATAACGATGTAAAGATTGATATTGCGTATGATGCTTCATGTAATGTGGTTTTAAATGATGCTTTATTGTCTAAACTGTATGATGCTTTACGTGATTATTTCATCATTGATCCAAAGTTTGTTGTAAATTCAAAGTTTATTGTTGGTACTAACCGAAAAGGACCCAAAAAACTTTGGGTACCTAAACTCTAGGAAATTCACATTTACAGGGTTTTGACGTCTGTGTTTGGTATATCGATTCCGGTTGTTCTCGACACATGACGGGCGATAAATCCGTGCTTGTCAACTTCATTGACAAATTCCTAGGAACGGTTACATTCGGAAATGATGAGATTGCAACAATAACGGGTTACGGAGATTTTGTGCAAAATGGCATAACAATCAAACGCATTTCATATGTTGAGGGTTTGGGGTGCAGTTTATTTAGTGTGAGCCAATTCTGCGATGGAGATCTCAAAGTTTTGTTTGAACGTCGACAATGCTCGGTGCAATCCACCGGAGGGAATGATCTTCTTGTTGGTAAACATTGTGCTTCACTATATACTATTAACCTCAATGATGCACCATCACATGCAACCATGTGTTTGGCCACTCGTTCTACCAAAGAAAATTCATGGTTATGACATCATCGGATGTCACACCTGAATTACAAGGGTATGAATCGACTAGTCTCTAAAGATTTAGTTGATGGTATTCCAACCTTTCAATATGATAAGCATCATGTGTGTCCATCATGTGTGATGGGTAAGCTGAAACGGACTAATCATCCGCTTAAGCAAAACCCCAGTACTCCATCGTCTTTGCAATTATTGCATATGGACTTATGTGGACCCATGCGTATTTCTAGCCTCGATGGCAAGAAACATGTGCTTGTCATTGTTGATGACTATACCCGGTTTACATGGATTTTTCTTTTGCGAACTAAGTCAGAAACCCCCGCCATTATCATTGAATTCATTAAAAAGATTCAACGCTCTTTTAACAAACATGTTAAGAGCATCAGAACTGATAATGGGACGGAATTTAAGAATGACCCGCTTGATAGTTATTTGAAAGACAAAGGCATTGAACATCAGTTCTCTGCTGCTCGGACCCCCCAACAAAATGGAGTAGTCGAACGACGTAATCGTACGTTGTGCGAAGCAGCACGAACGATGCTTGCATACTCCAAATTACCTCTAAAAATGTGGGGGGAGGCCATTTCAACTGCATGCTATACCCAAAATCATTGTATTGCAAACAAACGTTTTGATAAAACTCCATATGAGTTATAATATGGTAGACGCCCGAATGTCAAATATTTCCGTGTTTTTGGTTGTATATGCTATGTGCTTAACGATTTTGACAGCCTCGGAAAGTTTGATCCTCATGGCGATCAGGCCATATTTCTTGGTTATTCCTCTAACAAAGTTGCTTATCGTGTTTATCATAAGCAGATAAAGATGATTAAAGAGAGCATTAACGTCAAGTTCGATGAATTTTCGGGAATGGCTTTTGAACAACTCAGTTCAAAACCCGATCCTAACCTGGCTATTACTTCTTCTGCGCAAAACTCAATTTTCTCGAAGAAGGGTGTTCCTACGGTTACATCAGAGGAACTGGATATCTTGTTTGATAGTCTTTATACTCCTCAACGGGATTCAAATGTTCAAGCCGTACCGGTTACACCATCACAGTCAACTACTGTGGAGACTCTTCAAAGTCTTTTTGATGAAGATTCAACACCAACTGATTCACCTGTTGCTTCTTCATCCTCCCTCCAACCTCCTGTTACTGATAATCTTGAACTAATTCAAGATTCATCAGTTGATACAACTCCAGCTGTTTCTCCAAAAACTCTATTGAATCCATTAGATAATGTTACATCAGATCCAGCGGATCAAGGCTCAACATCAACAACGGTTGATGTTTCAATGGATACCACTGATGTACAACTTCTTCCACACACCCGATGGACTAAAAGTCATCCAATAGATCTTATTATTGGTGACGCATCTGCTCCAGTGTCAACTCGAAGGGCTACTCAGAATATGTGTCTATTCACAGCCTTTCTTAGTAAGATTGAACCAACAATGGTTGCTCAAGCTTTACTAGATCCATACTGGGTAGTTGCAATGTAAGACGAGATCAATCAATTTGAATGATTGAAAGTATGGCGATTAGTTCCAAGACCAACGGGTCAACGACCAATAGGGGTAAAGTGGATTTTCAAGAACAAGAAAGATTCTAATGGAATTGTGGTTCGAAACAAGGCACGTCTTGTGGCCAAAGGATATCGACAACAAGAAGGCATTGATTATGACAAAACGTTTGCTCCGGTTGCTAGGATTGAGGCAATTCGTCTTTTCCTTGCATTTGCTTCTCATATGAAGTTCACGGTGTTTCAAATGGATGTCAAAACTGCTTTTCTGAATGGTTATCTTCAAGAGGAAGTCTATGTTGATCAACCAGAGGGCTTTGTCGATCCCATTCATCCAAACCACGTTTACTACCTGGAGAAAGCTTTATACGGTCTGAAGCAAGCACCGCGTGCATGGTACGAGACCTTAACAAAGTATTTGCTGGACAATGGCTTCTCTCGTGGAACGATTGATACAACGCTATTCATCCGTAAAAACCACGATCACATTCTCTTAGTTCAAATTTACGTTGATGATATTATTTTTGGTTCTACGTCCCCGACCTTATGCAAAGAATTTGGTGACCTTATGGCCAGCAAATTCGAAATGAGCATGCTTGACCAGTTAAATTTCTTCTTGGGGTTACAAGTAAAACAATTACCAAATGGGATTTTTATCAGTCAAACAATGTATATCAATGATATGCTAAAACGTTTTAAAATGACTGCTTTAAAACCAATGACAACCCCAATGAGGAATTTACTGGATGCTTATACTAATGGGGAACCCTTTGATATTACGCTTTATCGAAGCATGGTTGGTTCTTTAATGTATCTGACTGCAAGTCGACCAGACATTACACTTGCCGTAACTGTCTGTCCCCGCTTTCAGTCCAACCCTAAGAAATCTCACTCCAAAGCGGTTGTTAGGATTTTTCAATACCTTAAAGGTACACCTAACCTTGGGATCTGGTATCTTCATGGATCCGATTTCAATCTCACTGCTTATACTGATGCGGATCATGGTGGTTGCCATGTTGATAGAAAACGCACATCTGGATCAATTCAGATGTTGGGGAATAGGCTAGTTGGTTGGTCATCCAAAAAGCAGAACTGTGTGTCTTTATCAACAGCTGAGTCTGAGTACATTGCTGCAGCTCACTGTTGTTCACAAGTTTTGTGGATGCAAACTCAACTCTTGGACTATGGCTTTAAGATTTCTAAGACCCCGATCTATTGTGATTCACAAAGTGCTATTGCAATAACAAGCAACCCGGTTCAGCATTCTAAAACTAAACACATAGATATTCGTTATCTTTTCATTAAGGACCATGTAGAGAAAGGGGATGTAGAATTATACTTTGTGCCTACTAAAGTGCAGTTAGCTGACATGTTCACTAAACCTTTAGATGAACTTAGGCTAAAATTCTTGATCAAAGAGATTGGCATGGTAGAGTATAGTGCTTGATATTCCTTAGATCTGTTGGGACTTATTTTTGGGATCTTGTGTTTAGGGGGAGTAGATACTTTCTAGGAGGAGCAACTAAGTTTCAGTGCTTTAGATAATTTTTCTTTAAGGGACTGCCTTTAGATTAATGATAACTTCCTAGGTACATTTGTTCAATGGTTACGCAAGAGGGAGGTAACTCATTGATATCCTATTTCAAGGGGGAGTTGATTCATTTTCTTGGGAACATAATCAAAATGTTGATTTAGTTTCTTGTATATCACATTTTGAGGGGGAGAAAAAGGGAGAAAATGAGAAAATTATTCAAAAATATTGTTTTTCAAAAGTGAATTCAAAATTTCTTTGTTTTTATCTGAAATAATTCACTATGGCTTGTATACATCTCAGTATGCAACCCGTGTCAACAATTGGTATCACTGGAGATTTGTACTTTGTATAAAATTCAAAGTTCTTTTAAGTACAAATCTTATTTTAAAAAAATTCATAAAAATTGGAAAAGAGAAAATCCAAAAATATTTAAATTTTACTGAATAAATGCTATTTTTAGCATTTTACCGAGTCTGACAACCAACTGTACAGATTCGGTAAGTTCAAAGTTTTCAAAAAAAAAAAAAATTGTCTCAGAATTGTTTTTCATGAAAAGATTGAAATGGATTTCAAGAGGAAAAATCAATTTGTCAAGATTTGGAGTTAAATTGTTTATGTTTTGAAAAATTGGACTGAATTCGGTATATTAGGCCCATTCTGTAAAGCCCATTCGGTATTTTACCTTCGGTATCTATAAAAGGAGAGTCAAAGTCAAACATTACTCTTACTGTTATTAATTACCTACCGAGTCTGTTGATTATACCGAATCTGCCTAATTCTACCGAGTCCATCATTCTGTTTCTTCAAATTCTTGGTAATTGTTCATTTTAATCAATGATTAAGATATATTATTGTAGATCTGAGATAATTATGTTTTTATCAACCAGAAAAGTTCAAAATAACTGGATTATGATCTTTAATTTTTGAAATCTTGTTGATTATACCGAGTCTGGGTCGATTTCAATTAATCTTTGATTAAACTCAATTGATTTGGAAAATCAACATGAAATCTTGTCTAATCTGAGTTAAATTGACTGATCTATCATTTGACCGAGCCTGATTACATGTTTAATTGCTTATTTGATGGATTATGTATCTATCGAATGTGTTCTTATCTTGATACCGAATTTGTTCATACAATTAACATGTTAATATGCTTGTAATTGAATGGTTGTTTGATCATGGTTGTGAAATTACATGATATGTGATAGAATATGCATGTTTGAGTGACTTTCTGTTAATTGTTGAAGATACCAAATCTGGTTTTCCTTCTTGATACCGAGTCTGAAATTTGGTACCTTGAAATTTTCTGATTTTTATCTTCAAACACTTAACATGTTTATTCTATATTTTTCTGATATGAAAACTCAAGCTTATTTGGTTACAGAATCTAAAGTTTTCATAACTACCGAATCTGCTTGAATTGTGCTGAAATTGACTAAGTGTTGTTTTGATTCCTTGTGTTATATAATTGACTTTGCATGATGATTTTGTACTAAGATGAATATCATAAGAATGTCATGGTTGTCAATTATTTGTTCATATTAGAGAATAAAAGACTTTTATATTTGAAAAACCATAAAAATCTTAAAATTTAAAAATATAAAAAGGATTTCAAAGGCAAATAAGAATAGAGATATATGCTTTTTGTTAAATATCTTGTAGTCTTCTATTTCTTATTTATACAGCTAAATGGCAAACAATTACTTTATCAACTCTGAAACCAATATTCCCTGCAAATATTGGACTGCAATTCTAGAGAGGCATACTTTATGGCCTGCTCTGAGCTCCACAGTTAGTGTGCCAGAAACAGACTTGGATATTCTTAACAGATCAATCAGATTTATGGAGGCCACACAACCAAATGCTACTAATCCACAGGGCGAACCAGCCAGATTTGAATTTAGGCTGAGAGGAGTACAAGGATTCAGGAGTATCACAAAAGCAGACTTCAGGAATATATTCAGACTTTCTCTTGTACAGAATGCTCCTGCTTTTCCTGCTACTCAGCAAATGATGACTTCTGTCTTTGATCTTGGTTATGTGGGAGCTACCAATGTTCCACCAGCTAAGTTTCAGAAGAAATATCTGCACTCAAGGTGGTATGTGATCTTCTCAATCATCAACAGATGCTTGTTGATGACAAGAAGTGGATCTGATAGCTTAACTGTGCCGATGCTCAAACTTTTCTACTCATTCACAAGAGTAGAGAATCCTGATTATGCAGAACTTATATGGGATTTGGTTCAGGCACAGGTTGAAAAGCCAAGGGGTTCATACATCCCTTGCGAAAGGTTTTTCTGTATCTTTATCCATGATGCTATCAATGCTTGCAAAAATGAAAATATCTTTGTACCAGGTACACATGGATTACAGATGAAAAGGTTTGGAGAGCTGAAGATGAACACCCATATGGTGTCTGATAATCAATTCACTGCACCAATTCCAAATTGGCTAGTGAGGCTAGCTGAACCCCAAGATGCTCGTTTGCATTCTTATTTTCAGGCTGTAGGAATACCTCTTCCGAACCCGGTACAACAAGAACAAGTTGAACCTGCCGTGGTTCCAGCCCCAGAGGTTGTAGAGGAACCTGTAGTTCAACCACCCGGGCAAGCTAATCCTCCACTTAGGGTGAACCTCAAACAATCTAGGGTAGCACACCAAGCTCAGCCCGTGAGGATCAGGGAACCTAGTCCAACTAGGATTGAACCAACCCTTTTCACAACACCCGAAGTAAGCAGTGACACTTCAGCAACAGCATCTGAATCATCTCCTGAACATTCTCCTAAGAGAACTCGATACATGCCTGATTAGATGATTCAGAATCCGCCAACCCAACGAGTAACTAGATCTAGGACTTCGACACCCATCGTCCGCCAAACAGTTACTCCAACCAGTGGTGATACGGACCAAGACCTAGAGCCAATTAGGTCACCCTCACCCATCTCTGTATCACATTCAAGAATAACAGTAAGCCCTACGCTAAATGAAGCGCAAGCTTCGGTAGGCAAGAGATCTAAATGCACGGATGGTAAAACGACCACTAAGCCCATCCAATCTAAAAAGGACTTAATAATAAATCCTACAAAGTAAGGTGCTTCGGCATCTAAGGAAGTAAAGTCTTCCTCTGCAGTAAAGTCTGCGTTGACTCAATCGATTGAGAAAACTCAATCATTGAAGTCCAGAACGGCCGAAGGGGAGCCAAAAAATCTTGAAAAGGCACCCTGTGTATCGACTGGAAATCCTCCTGTACTTCAACGTACAACAGGGTCTCGAGGTCCGGCTTATCTTGATGAGGAAGATCTGCCGCGTCCCATGGAAACGAGTCAACTTGACAATCCTTCGGGATATTTATCAGACTTCCAGCAGACTGTTCCCTTGGTTCATGAAAGTGATCCATTGGTTCAAACCACTTCTCTTCCGGATTCTGAATCTCAGGGTCTGGAGGAAGAGTCTTTAACTGAAAGAGATGTGCCACCTCATGGTATATAGAACTAAACAGACGGGTAGTTCTACTACTCTGTCAGAGTCCCATGAGACCAAAGTCATGGAGGCGGATGCTTCGAAAGAAACTTCGCCGGTGACAACTCCGGTTGTTACCCAACCTCCATCAGAAGGGGATATCACGAATCTGACTAGTAGTATGTACAGCCCTACATATAAGAATAATACCGCACAATCATCCTTACCTGCCCTCACGGCAATTCAAACACTTCCACCGACATCGCCTTCAACAGTTGCTGCTGCTGGTGTTCCTATTGTTACTTTTCCACCATCACCTTCTCGTTTACCACTTTTCTATGATGATTTGGAGCAAGAATATTTCAGTCGTATGTTTTCTAGAGTCAATCTAGATGTTCTTCGACGCACTTCACTTCAAGCATTGTTTCGTGCTCGTGTTCGATATCCACTTAATTCCTGCTCTTCTCCGTTGAGTCCTCACCCGTGATGATGAACATGACGATTCTGATCCTCAGAATAGCCAAGAGGGGGAGATAGGAGTAGATGGAGAATATCTAATGGTAAACATTTCAACTAAGGGTGGTGGTGTAAGGTCTTCATCAGCTTTACAAGCTCAACAAGTTCAGATGGAATCAGAAATGGTTTCTACACATGATGAAATTGATGATAAGGAGCCTGAGTAAGTTATAATTCCAATTGTTCATAATGAGGCTAATAGTGGACTGGTAGATGAGGATTTGAACTTGAGTGATTTCTATCTTGAAGAGACGGATGGCGATGGATTTGTCATTCTAAGCAAGTTATCATCAGTATCTTCAATTCCGGAAGATGTAGAGATTGTAGATGAAGAGAATCCTGAACCAGTAATAGAAAGTGATGATGAAATGGATTCTTCTGATGACGATGAAGACAATATTTATGTTAATCCAAATGAAGATGAGATCTTTGATCATATTGAAGATGATGATGCAAAAAATCCTACTGGTCATTCATCAAATTCTACACCCTCATCGAGTTCAAATCCAACAAATGCTAATGAAAGTTCAACTTCTGGTACACCTACATCAAGTGAAACAGTGAATTCCAGATTCAAATACAATCATGGAATATTCTTTAAGAATCAGGAGCAAAGATTATTGTTGGGAGTAGAACATGATTTTATAACGTTACGAAACACATTCATCGAGGAAAATGCTTACAAGATCTTCCGCATCAATGAATTACCAAGGAGTAAAAGGTTTACTTATATAGGTTCACGATTGCTTCCAGCAAGTGAAAGGAATTGGTATGAGTTTATGTGGAGAAAACATATCAACAAAGATGAAGATGATTTGTGGCTTCAAAGAAAATATCGTATTTCAGAAGTGTTGAATATTACTCGAGTCGGAGTAGAGATAAGCGAAAAAAAAGACGTCATCTGTCAGTTCCACATTATTAGAGAAGATGAGAAAGAGTACAAGTTCACAGAAGCAGATTTTCATAATCTTGAAATGCTTGACATCATTCACATCTACAACTACCTCAGTATCATCATCATCATTCGACCTTTTGCTAAGGCTCAAGCTTTGGAAGCTGTGAAAAGATACATGATGGAGATAATTGAACTGATGAGACGTGAAGATTTTCAAATAGGTCTCGAAGCAAAAAGGAAAAAGATTCAAATTACGTGTCCGAATCAATTTACAGAGGCACTGAAGGATGTGAGGATGTTTCAAATGCAATTCGAACCCGAAGGGTTTGTTTTTGTAAATTCTCAAAAAGAAAAGGTGTTCATTCGTACTGAAGAGCTGAACAAATATTCAGATGGAACACTTAAGGCTGCATTGAAGTATCTTAAGATTCATCAAAGCAAGTTCCATGACATTGACATGATAATGGGTCTTGGAGAATTCATAAAGCATATAAGAGATCGTCTGAAACTCCGAGTTCGTACAAGACAGTTTGAGATACTTCGTGGATAGAGAAAGAGAAGATATTTCAAGGAAATGGATGAATATCCATTATATGAGGGAGATCCAAGAAAAGCGTGGGGTGTCTGGAAACCTTCTAAACAAGTTTCAGAAAATCAAGTAGAAGTTTCGAAACCAGATGGCACACGATGGAAACTAACGTTTGGACCTCTCAAGATTTCAAAATAGGATTATGTTGTAAAGTTCACATTTAACACTAAGGGGGAGATTGTTAGGACCCCGAAGTTGTATAGTGTTAATGTGAAAATAAGCTTAAATGAAGGTTCCTTAGAAGAGGGCTATATAAGGAACCTAAGTAGTCCTAATTAGATAGCCATTGCATTGTAACCGAGTTCTAGAAGCTGTGGAATGTAATTGTACCGATTCTCTCTAATACCGAGTCTCATGCTTACATACTGAATCTCTCTTTATCTTATCATTTCTCTCAATCTCAACATGATCTGACCTATCAGTTGTAGGAAAATTATGCTAACGGTAGATGTCGATCCCAACTGTTTCCGAAATCAATAACACATGCTCGTAGCATGTCTTCAAGCATTTGTATCGTCCTTTCGCTCTACCCATCAGTTTGTGGATGATAGGCAGTACTCATGTCTAGACGAGTTCCTAATGCTTGCTGTAATGTCTGCCAGAATCTTGAAATAAATCTGCCATCCCTATCAGAGATAATAGAGATTGGTATTCCATGTCTGGAGACGACTTCCTTCAAATACAGTCGTGCTAACTTCTCCATCTTGTCATCTTCTCTTATTGGCAGAAAGTGTGATGACTTGGTGAGACGATCAACTATTACCCAAATAGTATCATAACCACTTGCAGTCCTTGGCAATTTAGTAATGAAATCCATGGTAATGTTTTCCCATTTCCATTCCGGGATTTCAGGTTTTTGTAGTAGACCTGATGGTTTCTGATGTTCAGCTTTGACCTTAGAACACGTCAAACATTCTCCTACATATTTAGCAATGTCGGCTTTCATACCTGGTCACCAAAAATGTTTCTTAAGATCCTTGTACATCTTCCCCGTTCCAGGATGTATTGAGTATCTGGTTTTATGAGCTTCTCTAAGTACCATTTCTCTCATATCTCCAAATTTTGGTACCCAAATTCTTTCAGCCCTATACCGGGTTTCGTCTTCCCGAATATTAAGATGCTTCTCCGATCCTTTGGGTATTTCATCCTTTAAATTTTCCTCTTTTAAAACTCCTTTTTGCGCCTCCTTTATTTGAGTAGTAAGGTTAGTGTGAATCATTATATTCATAGATTTTACTCGAATGGGTTCTCTGTCCTTTCCGCTCAAGGTGTCGGCTAACACATTTGCCTTCCCCGGGTGGTAACGAATCTCAAAGTCATAATCATTCAACAATTTAATCCACCTATGCTGCCTCATATTCAGTTGTTTCTGATTAAATATGTGTTGAAGACTTTTGTGGTCGGTATATATAATACTTTTGACCCCATATAAGTAGTGCCTCCAAGTCTTTAATGCAAAAACAACCGCGCCTAATTCCAAATCATGCGTCATATAATTTTGCTCGTGAATCTTCAATTGTCTAGACGCATAAACAATCATCTTCATCCGTTGCATTAATACACAACTGAGACCTTGCTTTGATGCGTCACAATAAATCACAAAATCATCATTCCCTTCAGGCAATGACAATATAGGTGCCGTAGTTAGCTTTTTCTTCAATAATTGAAACGCCTTCTCTTGTTCATCCTTCCATTCAAATTTCTTCCCTTTATGCGTTAATGCAGTCAAGGGTTTTGCTATTTTGGAGAAATCTTGAATGAATCTTCTGTAGTAACCAGCCAATCCTAATAATTGACGTATATGCTTCGGAGTTTTTGGGGTTTCCCACTTTTCATCGGTTTCGATCTTTGCCGGGTCCACCTGGATACCTTCTTTGTTCACTATGTGACCGAGGAATTGAACTTCTTCCAACCAAAATGCACACTTTGAAAACTTAGCGTACAGTTTTTCTTTCCTCAATACTTCTAGCACTTTTCTCAAATGTTCTTCGTGCTCTTGATCATTCTTTGAGTAAATAAGTATGTCATCGATGAAAACAATGACAAACTTGTCAAGATATGGCCCACACACTCGGTATATAAGGTCCATGAACACAGCTGGTGCGTTAGTCAATCCAAACAGAATAACCATAAACTCGTAATGACCATAACGCGTCCTAAAAGCAGTTTTTGGAATATCATCTTCCTTTACTTGCATTTGATGATATCCAGAACGTAAATTGATCTTCGAATAAACCGACGAGCCTTGTAGTTGATCAAATAAGTCGTCAATTCTCGGCAGTGGATAACGGTTTTTGATGGTAAGTTTGTTCAACTCTCTGTAGTCAATACACAACCTAAATGTACCATCTTTCTTCTTGACAAACAAAACAGGAGCTCCCCATGGTGATGTGCTTGGTCGAATGAAACCATGTTTTAATAGTTCTTGCAGTGTGCTTTGCAGTTCTTTCATCTCGCTGGGTGTGAGTTTATAAGGAGCACGAGCTATTGGTGCAGCTCCTGGTACAAGATCTATTTGAAATTCAACAGATCGATGTGGAGGTAGTCCCGGTAATTCTTTCAGAAATACATCGGGAAATTCTTTTGCGACGGGAACATCATTGATGCTCTTTTCTTCAGTTTGTACTTTCTCGACGTGTGCTAGAACAGCATAGCAACCTTTTCTTATTAGTTTTTGTGCCTTCAAATTACTAATAAGATGTAGCTTCATGTTGTCCTTTTCTCCGTACACCATTAAGGGTTCTCCTTCTTCTCGTACAATGTGAATTGCATTTTTATAACATACGATCTCTGCTTTCACCTTCTTCAGCCAGTCCATGCCAACTATTACATCAAAACTCCCTAACTCTACGGGTATCAAATCAATCTTAAATGTTTCGCTACCCAGTTTAATTTCTCGATTCCGGCATATATAATCTGCTGAAATTAATTTACCGTTTGCTAATTCTAGTAAAAATTTACTATCCAACGGCGTCAATGGACAACTTAATTTAGCACAAAAATCTCTACTCATATAGCTTCTATCCGCACCCGAATCAAATAAAACGTAAGCAGATTTATTGTCAATAAGAAACGTACCCGTAACAAGCTTCGGGTCTTCCTGTGCCTCTACCGCATTAATATTGAAAACTCTTCCACGGCCTTGTCCATTCCTGTTCTCCTGGTTCGGGAAATTTCTAATAATGTGGCCCGGTTTTTCACATTTATAACAAACTACATTGGCATAACTTGCTCCGACACTACTTGCTCTGCCATTACTCGTTCCGACACCATTTGTTCCTTTCGTTCTGTTAACCCCTGGTCCGTAGACCTCACACTTCGCCGCGCTATGACCATTTCTTTTACACTTGTTGCAAAATTTGGTGCAAAACCCCGAGTGATACTTTTCACACCTTTGGCATAGCTGCTTCTGATTGTTGTTGTTGTTGTTGTTGTTGTTGTTGTTGTTGTTGTTGTTGTTGTTGCGGTTGTTATTGTTGTTAGGATGATTGTTGTAGTTGCTGTTGTTGTTGTTGTTGTTGTTGTTATTGTTGTTGTTGTTGTTGGGCCGTTTGTTGTAGTTGCGATTGATGTTGCGATTGCTGTGATTGTTGGGATAGTTGTTGCGATTATTGTTGTAATTGCTGTTGTTGTTGTATTGGTGATTCTTATCACCGTTTTCCTCCCACTTTCTTTTGACTTGCTTCACATTGGCCTCTTCAGCCGCTTGTTCTTTAATTCTTTCGTCAATCTGATTCACTAGTTTGTGAGCCATTCTACATGCCTGTTGTATGGAGGCAGGCTCGTGTGAACTTATATCTTCTTGGATTCTTTTCGGTAATCCTTTCACAAACGCGTCGATCTTATCTTCCTCATCTTCGAACGCTCTCGGACACAATAGGCACAATTCTGTGAATCGTCGTTCGTACGTGGTAATATCAAATCCTTGGGTTCGTAACCCTCTAAGTTCTGTCTTGAGCTTATTGACCTCGGTTCTGGGACGGTACTTCTCGTTCATCAAGTGCTTGAATGCTGACCACGGTAGTGCATAAGCATCATCTTGTCCCACTTGCTCTAGATAGGTATTCCACCATGTTAACGCAGTACCTGTGAAGGTATGTGTAGCGTACTTCACTTTGTCCTCTTCAGTACACTTACTTATTGCAAACACCGATTCGACCTTCTCGGTCCACCGTTTCAATTCGATCGGTCCTTCAGTTCCATCAAATTCCAAAGGTTTGCAGGCAGTGAATTCTTTGTAGGTGCATCCTACATGATTTTTTGCGCCGTTAGCTGCATTGCTAGATTCGGAGTTATTGTTGGTATGTAGCGCAGCCTGTACTGCGGCTATGTTTGAAGCAAGAAAGGCACGAAATTCCTCTTCGCTCATATTCAAGGTGTGTCGAGTAGTCGGTGCCATTTCCTTCAAAATAGTCAAATGAAACGAGTTAATAATATAGAATATCAAGAGTAGTCAATAGTATTTCGTAGCGTAATATGAACTTATTTATAAAAGCTCTTTCTTCATATTAGCATTTTATACTCTTTAATTAAGGTAGTACCTACCCGTTAAGTTCATATTTAGTAGCTAACATATCATTTCAACTACTACAATTCTATATGAAAAACTAATCACAAAAAAAATTTTATCATATTCAAACCTTTATACAATAACTTGCAAACTTACAATACCGCTTTTTTTTACATATAGCATGAAATATAGCACATAAAACTTTGATACAAAGTAGTTGCGAAGATAATTCTAGTTAATAAATAAGGCGTTCAGCAAAGGCAATAAAGACACGTAATTCATACGTCCAGAAACAAGTCATGCATTCTGGTTTTACTAATACCACTTCCCATCCTTGGTTTTGTGGAACATAACCGTTGTGACAGATAGTAAGACAATGTGTTGTAACGTCGTAAAAAGGATGAAGGTTACGTAATGACCAACAGTCTCGTAATAACCTAAAAACCTCATTTCTTACCCCAATTACCGACTCCGTCACTTGTGGGAACGTTTTGTTTAATAGTTGTAGCCAGATGTTCTTGTTCTCACTTTGGTGAGAAGCAAACATTACTAACCCGTAAGCATAACATGCTTCTTTATGTTGCATGTTAGCCGCTTTTTCTAAATCACGAAGTCCTATATTCGGATATATTGAGTCAAAATAATTTCTTAACCCGTTGCGTAAAATAGCATTTGGGTTCCCCGCAATATATGCGTCAAAGTAAACACATCGTAACTTATGGATTTCCGAATGTGATATCCCCCATCTTTCGAACGAAAGCCTTTTATAAATCAAGGCATTCTTGAAACGTTCTTTAAATGTCTTACAAACTGATCTCGCCTTAAATAGTTGTGGCGAGGAATTCTGACCGACTCTAGACAAGATTTCATCAATCATGTCTCCGGGTAAGTCTCTTAAAATATTGGGTTGTCTATCCATTTTATGTTTTTATACTGTAAAATAGACAAGAGTTAGATTCATAAAAAAAATACTTATTAATACAAGAAATTTTTACATATATCATAAAGCATAAGCACACTATATTACATATATTACACCACACGAATACAACTATCTTATTCCGACTCGCTCGTTTCTTCTTCTTCGGTTTTGGTTCGTTTTGCCAAGTTTCTAGGGATATATGATGTTCCCCTAATACGAGCCGTCATTTTCCACATTGGTTTAGAAAAACCTGGTGGTTTAGAGGTTCCCGGGTTATTGTCACAACTTAAGAAATACGGGTGTTGACGATACATATAAAGTTCATCGTGTTTGGAATCAAATTTCTCTATTTTTATGCCCTTTCCCTTATTGTTCTCTTTTGCCTTATTAAATTGTGTTGGGGTAATTTCTATAACATCATCGGAATCCTTGTCGGGATCTGATTCATCGGAGAATTGGTAATCCTCCCAATACTTTGCTTCCTTGGCGGAAACACCATTGACCATAATTAACTTTGGTCGGTTGATTGAGGATTTTCTTCTACTTAACTGTTTTATTATTTCCCCCACTGGTTCTATTTCTTCTTCCGGTTCCGATTCTTCTTCCGGTTCCGATTCTTCTTCCGGTTCCGACTCTTCTTCCGGTTCCTCTTCGGGAACTTGTGAATAAGTCCACGAATCATTCCAATTTATATTTGACTCTTCATTATTATTAGGTGAGTCAATGGGACTTGTTCTAGAGGTAGACATCTATCACATAATATCAAACACGTTAAGAGATTAATATATCACATAATATTCACATGTTAAAAATATATAGTTTCCAACAAAAATGTTAAGCAATCATTTTTAAAGAAAACACGGTCGAAGTCCAGACTCACTAATGCATCCTAACAAACTCGATAAGACACACTAATGCAAATTTTCTGGTTCTCTAAGACCAACGCTCGGATACCAACTGAAATATCCCGTTCATATTGATTATAAATGTTCCATATTAATTGATTTCGTTGCGAGGTTTTGACCTCTATATGAGACGTTTTTCAAAGACTGCATTCATTTTTAAAACAACCATAACCTTTATTTTATCAATAAAGGTTTCAAAAGCATTACGTAGATTATCAAATAATGATAATCTAAAATATACGGTTTACACACGACCATTACATAATGGTTTACAATAGAAATATATTACATCGACATATGTTTCTTGAATGCAGTTTTTACATAATATCTACAAACATGAACTCCAAATCTTGTCCTTATTTTAGTATGCAACAGGGAAACTCTTAATATTCACCTGAGAATAAACATGCTTTAAACGTCAACAAAAATGTTGGTGAGTTATAGGTTTAACCTATATATATCAAATCGTAACAATAGACCACAAGATTTCATATTTCAATATACATCCCATACATAGAGATAAAAATCATTCATATGGTGAACACCTGGTAACCGACATTAACAAGATGCATATATAAGAATATCCCCATCATTCCGGGACACCCTTCGGATATGATATAAATTTTGAAGTACTAAAGCATCCGGTACTTTGGATGGGGTTTGTTAGGCCCAATAGATCTATCTTTAGGATTCGCGTCAATTAGGGTGTCTGTTCCCTAATTCTTAGATTACCAGACTTAATAAAAAGGGGCATATTCGATTTTGATAATTCAACCATAGAATGTAGTTTCACGTACTTGTTTCTATTTTGTAAATCATTTATAAAACCTGCATGTATTCTCATCCCAAAAATATTAGATTTTAAAGGTGGGACTATAACTCACTTTCACAGATTTTTACTTCGTCGGGAAGTAAGACTTGGCCACTGGTCGATTCACGAACCTATAACAAATATGTACATATATATCAAAGTATATTCAAAATATATTTACAACACTTTTAATACATTTTGATGTTTTAAGTTTATTAAGTCAGCTGTCCTCGTTAGTAACCTACAACTAGTTGTCCAACGTTAGATGTACAGAAAAAAATTGATATATATTATCTTGAATCAATCCACGACCCAGTGTATACACGTCTCAGGCTAGATCACAACTCAAAGTATATATATTTTTGGAATCAAACTCAACCCTGTATAGCTAACTCCCACATTACTGCATATAGAGTGTCTATGGTTGTTCCAAATAATATATACACATGGGTCGATATGATATGTCAAAACATTTTCATACGTCTCTATGGTATCCCAAGATTACATAATATATTAGAATACATGTATAATACAATATAAGTTAGCTAGGATATGATTAATATAGATTTGTTACCAATTTTCACGTTGCTACAACAAGAAAAATTATCCAATCTTGTTTTACCCATAACTTCTTCATTTTAAATCCATTTTGAGTGAATCAAATTACTATGGTTTCATATTGAACTCTATTTTATGAATCTAAACAGAAAAAGTATAGGTTTATTGTCAAAAATATAAGTTACAAGTCATTTTTGTAAAGGTAGTCATTTCAGTCGAAAGAACGACGTCTAGATGACCATTTTAGAAAACATACTTCCACTTTGAGTTTAACCATGATTTTTGGATATAGTTTCATGTTCATAAGAAAAATCATTTTCCCAGAAGAACAACTTTTAAATCAAAGTTTATCATAGTTTTTAATTAACTAACCCAAAACAGCCCGCGGTGTTACTACGACGGCGTATGTCCGGTTTTACAGTGTTCTTCGTGTTTCCAGGTTTTAAATCATTAAGTTAGCATATCATATAGATATAGAACATGTGTTTAGTTGATTTTAAAAGTCAAGCTAGAAGGATTAACTTTTGTTTGCGAACAAGTTTAGAATTAACTAAACTATGTTCTAGTGATTACAAGTTTAAACCTTCGAATAAGATAGCTTTATATGTATGAATCAAATGATGTTACGAACATCATTACTACCTCAAGTTTTCTGGATAAAGCTACTGTAAATGAGAAAAATGGATCTAGCTTCAAAGGATCCTTGGATGGCTTGAAAGTTCTTGAAGCAGAATCATGATACGAAAACAAGTTCAAGTAAGATTTCCACTCGAAATAAGATTCTTATAGTTATAGAAATTGAATCAAAGTTTGAATATGAGTATTACCTTGTATTATAAAGATATCTTACTATAAATAATAAAGATTTCTTGAGGTTGGATGATCACTCTACAAGATTGGAAGTAAGCTAGCAAACTTGGAAGTATTCTTGATTTTATGAAACTATAACTTGTAGAATTTATGAAGAACACTTAGAACTTGAAGATAGAACTTGAGAGAGATTAATTAGATGAAGAAAATTGAAGAATGAAAGTGTTTGTAGGTGTTTTTGGTCGTTGGTATATGGATTAGATATAAAGGATGTGTAATTTTGTTTACATGTAAATAAGTCATGAATGATTACTCATATTTTTGTAATTTAATGAGATATTTCATGCTAGTTGCCAAATGATGGTTCTCACATGTGTTAGGTGACTCACATGGGCTGCTAAGAGCTGATCATTAGAGTGTATATACCAATAATACATACATCTAAAAGCTGTGTATTGTACGAGTACGAATACGGGTGCATACGAGTAGAATTGTTGATGAAACTGAACGAGGATGTAATTGTAAGCATTTTTGTTAAGTAGAAGTATTTTGATAAGTGTCTTGAAGTCTTTCAAAAGTGTATGAATACATATTAAAACACTACATGTATATACATTTTAACTGAGTCGTTAAGTCATCGTTAGTCGTTACATGTAAGTGTTGTTTTGAAACCTTTAGGTTAACGATCTTGTTAAATGTTGTTAACCCATTGTTTATTAAATCAAATGAGATGTTAAATTATTACATTATCATGATATCATGATGTATTAATATATCTTAATATGATATATATATACATTAAATGTCGTTACAACGATAATCGTTACATATATGTCTCGTTTCAAAATCATTAAGTTAGTAGTCTTGTTTTTACATATGTAGTTCATTGTTAATATACTTAATGATATGTTTACTTATCATAATATCATGTTAACTATATATATAAATCCATATATATGTCATCATATAGTTTTTACAAGTTTTAACGTTCGTGAATCGCCGGTCAACTTGGGTGGTCAATTGTCTATATGAAACCTATTTCAATTAATCAAGTCTTAACAAATTTGATTGCTTAACATGTTGGAAATATTTAATCATGTAAATATCAATTTCATTTAATATATAAAAACATGTAAAAGTTCGGGTCACTACATACCCCACCTTTTGTCTCCCACTTAATTCGTGAAGATTGACTGAATGATAAAACGTTTTGAGCTGGATTAATTTTTCTTGGGCTACAATGTTTCTAATGAACTCCTTTTTAATACTTGGACTACTTAGGCCAGATGAATATTGGACCAGGTTGTTGGGCCATATTAAACCATTTGCTTCCTATTTGCTATCAACCGAATGCTGCGTTTATTTTCTGTTTTGTTCGTCACCATCAACCAGACACCTACAAACACCCTCCTTGTTTTTGCCCACAAACAGACCTCAAATTGCAAATACTGTTACACTTATATTTCTGTTTTCAGTCGAACAAGAAACCCACAAGAAATCGTGAATTTGCTGCAGCCTTTTATTTTAATGTTGACGAGTGCACGGTTGATGATGGTGTTATGAATACATAAACGATAGATGATTAAGATTATGATTTGATAATTGAGAAGATGATAAATCAAACACTAATTCGATGCTAAGATTAGTTCCTGGTCGATTCGATTTGTTGAAGAAGAAAGGGAAACAGAAATGGGAGGTTAAATATAATTAAAGTGTGTATAATTCAGAAAAATAGAAATGGCTGAGTGGTTTAAGGTGTTGCGGTGAGACGACCCATCCTAATCCATAAGGACGAATACAATAACATATGGTTACATCGCGAGGTACTTGACCTCTATATGTTACATTTTACAAACATTGCATTCGTTTTTAAAAGACAAACTTTCTTTTCATTGAAAGTTGACAGGCATGCATACCTGTTATAAATGACTTAATCTATTATCTTCTTAATAATAATCTTTATTGAACTCAATGACTTGAATGTAACATCTTTTGAAATATGTCATGAATGACTCCAAGTATTATCTCAAAATGAGTAAATGCACAGCGGAAGATTTCTTTCAAACCTGAGAATAAACATGCTTTCAAGTGTCAACCAAAAGGTTGGTGAGTTCATTAGTGTATCATAAACATTCATTTCCATCATTTTAATAGACCACAAGATTTCGGATATTTTATTGTACACGTAACCCGAGTACAAAATAGTACGCATAACCTGCGAATTAAAAATCATTCATATGGTGAACACCTGATAACCGACATTAAAAAATGCATCTAAAATATCCCCAATATACAGGTACACTCATCCGCATATAAAATCGAAGTACTAAAGCATCCGTAACCCGAATGGGACGTGTCAAAGTCCATAGATCTATCTTTAGGATTCGCGTCAACTTGGGGGTCTGTTCCCAAATTCTTAGGCAACCAAGCTAAAAAGGGTGATATCCAGTATAATAATTCAACCATAGAATGTAGTTTCAAGTACTTGTGTCTATTTCGTAAAACATTTATAAAAGCAACGCATGTATTCTCAATATCAAAATATATACTGCAAAAGCATTTAAAAAGGGAGCAAATGAAACTCACAATGCGGTATTTCGTCGTAAAAATACATATGACGTCATTGAACAAGTGCAAGGTTGGCCCCGAATTCACGAACCTATATCATTTGTATTTTCATTAATACATATAATCGTAATCAAACAAGTGTATACATATTATTTTATGTATTAAGATTAATATTCTTATTTATATAGTTTTATTAATACTTATTTTACGTTATGATACCTATTTGATATTTAATTAATGTTATTAGTTAAAACGAAATTTTATGTAGTATTAGTATACTTTATATAATAAAATATATATATATATATATATATATATATATATATATATATATATATATATATATATATATATATCTTTTGTTTTGTAAAATTATTAATTGTAGTAATTACTAGATAGTTTTAATAAAAATGGTAATTTTACTAATAATGATAAAGTAAAAATAATAGTTTTAGAAAATTTTTTTTTTTTTTTAATAGTAATGGTAAGTTTAATAATAATTATCGTTTTAATAGAAATTTTAATGATCATATAATTAATAATACTATAATAAATGTTAAATGGTACTTCTAATACTAATATTAATGATAATGATACTTAATGATATTAATAATAAGAATGACAATAATAACCATTAACCATACATATGATAATAATGCTAATATTAATGATGATAATAACAATATGCATAATAATACTTTTAATACATAATGATTATACATATTGATAACTATATTGATAATAACATTAATTATATTAATGATAGTAATAATAATAATAACATTATAATACTAACTAATAATTGATGAAACATGACAAGGAACTTCGAAATCAACAGGTTTAATTCACACAAAGGCGGAATTAGTGAATCAAGCCAATCTAAGTGAATATGAGGAGCTTTTTGGGATTAAATTAGTCAAATCACAACAAAGATTGGATTTGTGTGATTAGATTAATGCCTAGAGCTATTATTCACTACATGAGTGATTTGGGTTGAGAGAGAAACGGATTAGGGTTACCAGATCTGAGTGAAGTGTGTGTGTGAGAGGCTTAACCTAAAATGAAGAACATAACACTTATATACCCCTGCTGTTGACTCACCCGTACGAGTCATCTATCACACGTACGAGTTGGCTTTATCAGCCGTACGGGTGATCACTCACTCGTGTCTTCTCATTTAGGTTATAATTGTGACTTAGCCCAGCATCAACCATGCGTATGAGCCTGTCAGCCGTACGAGTGAGACTTCACTCTCTGACTAAGTCTAACAAAGTCAAACATCCATATCGCGTTCCTGCAGTACCTGTAACCACATACAAACATAGATAGGATAATAACAAGCGATCATGGTATCCCATAAACTGAAGTACTAATCACAAACGTAGGCTAGATGTCTAGGGACTTACAGAAAATGCATCAACAACTCCCCCTAGGACCTAGAACATCAATTATAATAAAGTAAACGTTCGTGAAATACATACAAGTCCAAAAGTAACATCAGTTTAACATCAAGTACATATCCAGATTCTCTCTCTCGCCTAAATACATCATCAAAAACAAAATACAAACTAGCAACACAGTATCAGACATAGATCAGCTGGCTTGAACTTGGTTTGAGCTTTGAGCATCACTGTTTCTGTTGAGGTATGCATAGTAGACATCGATCACACATTGATATCTCATAGCTTCCTCTTTTCGATCATCTCTAAAAGTAATGTAATGGAGGTGAAGAGTCTCCACATCAAATCTCGATAAGTTCCTGAGCCACATAGGATCTAAAATCCTCACATTGTCGAACTGTATGCTTCCATGTTCCTTCTCAATCGCAGTCAAGATCACTGCTTCCTCCTTCTTCTCACTCTTAATTGCCAACACCTTCATCAACTTCTCCGTCCTTCCCTTCTGACTGTCCAATCTATCAGATAACCTCTTGTTTTCTTCTACCAACGACTCAATTTTAGCTTCACTGATCTTTTTGTCCTCAATGGCTTGATTCTCTAAGTTGGTTATTTTCGTGATCAAAGACAACAGTAGATTATGATGTGTCTTGAATTCATCTGGCGTGACCTGAGATGTTGTGGTGGAAGGTTTTGGTGATGTAACGGCAGCTCTCGCATCCTTCATGAAACCAGATGGTTGTCTCTGAGCCTGTTGTTTCGAACCTCCTTGTGATGACTTTTGAGATGAATCAAAGTGATGTTTTGTTCTTTTCTCCTTCTTCTTGAGCTGTCCTGAAGTCATCGCTTCCTTCCCTTTCCTCTTTCTCTGAATCAAGCTGACATCATCTTCTGTCGCTTCATCATCACCTTTGATAATCTCATCATCAACATTACCTCCTCCTTGAGCTTCACCAGTAGCTCGTTGATTATCACCCTCACCTTCCTTATCAGAAACTTCGTAGTCAGAGTCTGAATCCTCATTCCTCCAAGCATTGCCTACTGGACATCGATAATTTTCCTTGGCAAGATGAAAAATAAGCTTTCTGTTAAAATCGGGCTTCAAATCTGTAGCGACCCGACCAAATCGTCATTGACGGCGCCGTCTACTTAGGTCCCGTTACGTGGTCATAAGTCTTTAAAACAACGTTTGACCAAAAGATATGTCGCATTCATTTCAAATGTAAAGGTTGTTCAAGTTTACAAGAATAGTTCCGCCACAAGTTACGATACAAAGTTTTAAGTACAAATGAAACTTATGCGACACAATTTAAAAGTATCCAAAAGACGCTCCATGTATGCATATATACTCGACATCCAATGCAAGTATCAAAATAATGAGCGGAAGCATGTATCATGTATCGTTCAAGGACCTGAGAAAAACATAGAAATCTGTCAACGAAAACGTTGGTGAAATCATAGGTTTAAGTAAGTAAGTACAAGTGAACCACAAGATTTGCATCAATGAAATAATAGTAATACATTCCAAAAGTTTGTTTCACGAGCACCCAATTATCAATGCTTAACATTTCCTTCCATTGAACCCCATCACTTAGTGCTAGAACATACACTGTTTCTCGAAAATATATTTCATTCGTAAACGGTAGCGAACCGTTTGAATGAGGGTTTGTCAAACCCATATGGATCCATACAACATAAGTTCTCGCTTACACCCGGCAAGTGTAACTAATGATAATCGAATTGAGGATTTTGTTCTAAACTCGTATGTAGAATGTTTGTTTTCCTGTACTTGTGTTCACTTAGTAAAGAAATGTTTATGTTTTCTCATCCCAAATGTAAGTTCAAAAAGAGTAAAAGTGGGACTATGATCTCACCTTGAATGCACGAGTAGTAGAGTACTTCAACAAGTAAATGTGTGCAAAGACAAAGCTAGTCTTGACCTAAACATATAGGTTGTATCAATAACGGTAAACACAAACGGTCAAAGATGTTCAATTAGTCCTATGGCTCGTTACGACTCGATTAATATAGCATGTGAATCAATTTGTCAAGTTTCATGCACGATACAAGTAGTTAAGTATGTTAGAACGATTGTATAATCGTTTGGTTATGTTTGACTAAAAGTCAAACTTGGTCAAAGTCAAAGTCAAAGTCAACGGGGTCGGGTCGGGTATCCGACAATTTTTCCATGATGAGAAATCATTTATGAGCAGAATGGCCAAGTTTCATGTTAATCGGAGTTACGGTTAAGCGGGAAACATTTTGTGAAAGGAAAAATAAAAACAAAAATGAGCTGGGCATATGCGCGGCGCGCAATGGGTTGCGCGGCGCGCACCCAGTGCAATTTCTGGTCAGAACTCAACCAAGAAGGCAAGCATCTGAGATTTCTGATTCTGCGCGGCGCGCGGGTAAATGCGCGGCGCGCAATACCTGGGAATCATGCAGTTTGCAGAAAAAAAATGGTCCAAGTCACGAACCAAAATACAATATAACACATTTCATGCACCGAAAACACTTAAAACGCATAACCTATATCATTAGAAAGGTAATTTGACAAGGAAAACAACTAAGCACATTTCATCAAGCAATTCATCACTAACAACAACCAAAAACCGCATTAAACGTTCATAATCAAAGTTTCAAGTTCTAAAACGCATTTTATGATTCGGGCAACCAATTTACATGTATGATATGCCGTTTCGAAGGTAATCATACACACATTGCAACAAAATTCTTATCTACAATATTTCATAGCATTTGGTGCATCAAAAGTTCATTTCAAGTTCATCAAACCCTAACCCAAATTCACCAAAATCAATAATCAAGTTCATGAAGTTTTCTAAGGCAACCTACACATCAAATTGAAGCTAGTGATGCTAGTAACACAATTAAAGCATCAACTTTTAACATCTAACAACATATGATCATCCAAAATTCAAGAACAACACACCAAAATTCAAGTTCATGCTAGTTACACTAAAACAACGAGATCGAGCATATAAATCATATATTCATGTTAGACTTGAGCCATAGACACTAATTAACACTTTTATAAGTTAAAAACATCAAGAACACAAAATCTAGTGATTTTAGAAAGTTACCCAAATGAGATGAAGTTGGTACCAAAATGAAGAGGATGAAGAGAGGATCACAAATATGTAGTTTATTTTGTTGTAAGCCTCCTAGATCGAATTTAGATGATGATTGAATGAATTTGGTAAATGGGTGTGTGTTCTTGCTAGAGAGAAAGAGAGAGAGATGGAGATGATAATGAATGGGTGAAAGGGGTTTGACCCTTTGACCTAGTCAAGGGTTTGATCCCTTGTCAAGTTTAGTCCCTCAACTTTCGTTCGGGTGCGGGAATTACCTAAACGAGATAATTTAAAACGCGTATCAACGGGAGATGTTATAAACATATAACGGACTTTATATTAGTATAACGGAAAAGTAAATGGAAAAAGGCGGGATGTTACATTACCTACTCCTTAAAAGAAATTTCGTCCCGAAATTTAAGTAGGCGTAGTAGTCGTTGTTTCTTCCTCGAGATCTTGCGTTTCCGAATTCACGAATAGATGAGGATACTTCCTTTGCATTTGATCTTGTCTTTCCCAAGTAAACTCGGGTCCTCTTTTGGCATTCCAACGAACCTTGACAATCGGGATTCGGCTTTGTTTCAATGTCTTGACGGAGGTGTCCACAATTTCAACCGGTTCCTCCACAAAATGAAGTTTGTCATCAATAGTAAGTTCTTCGAGAGGGATGACGATATCGGGTTCGGCAAGACACTTTTTCAAGTTAGATACATGGAAGGTAGGATGAACGGAGTTCAATTGAGGCGGAAGATCTAAACGATAAGCAACGGTTCCAATACGCTCCAAGATTTCGAAAGGACCAATATACCGCGGATTTAGCTTCCCGCGTTTCCCAAAACGGATTACACCCTTCCAAGGTGCGACTTTTAACATTACTCGGTCACCGACTTGAAATTCAAGATCGTCGCGTCGTTTGTCGGTATAGCTCTTTTGACGACTTCGGGCCGTCCTAAGCCTATCTCGGATTTGAACGATTTTCTCGGTGGTTTCGTGAATGAGTTCGGGTCCGGTGATTTGCACGTCGCCTACCTCGGCCCAACAAAGAGGTGAACGACATTTGCGGCCATATAGCGCTTAAAAAGGTGCGGCTTTAATACTCGCGTGATAACTATTGTTGTAAGAGAACTCGGCGAGAGGTAAGTGCTTGTCCCAAGCTTTTCCGAAATCAACCACGCAAGCTCGTAACATGTCCTCTAAGGTTTGAATTGTACGTTCGCTTTGTCCATCGGTTTGAGGATGATATGCGGTGCTCATGTCTAAACGCGTTCCCAACGCTTCTTGCAATGTACGCCAAAATCTAGAAACGAAACGGCCATCTCGGTCGGAGATAATCGATAATGGTACACTGTGTCGGGCTACGATCTCCTTAATGTAAAGTTGTGCAAGTTTCTCCATTTTGTCCGTTTCTTTCATGGCAAGGAAGTGTGCGGATTTGGTGAGACGGTCAACAATAACCCAAATGGTATCATAACCGCCCGTCGTTTTTGGTAGCTTGGTGATAAAATCCATCGTTATCCTTTCCCACTTCCATTGCGGGATCTCGGGTTGTTGAAGTAGTCCGGACGGTCTTTGGTGTTCGGCTTTGACTTTGGAACATGTCAAACACTTGGAAACATAAGTAGCTACGTCCCTTTTGATGTTCGGCCACCAATATAGTTGTTTAAGGTCGTGGTACATTTTATTGGCACCGGGGTGAATCGAGTATCGTGACTTATGGGCTTCATCTAAAATAAGGCTTCGTAGATCCCCATAACTAGGCAACCAAATTCTTTCGGCGAAATATCGGAGTCCGGTTTCTTTAACTTCGAATCGAGAGGTGAGGACGTTCAAGTGTTCGAGAGAGATGTTTTCATCCTTGAGAGCCTCATCTTGGGCTACCCGAATTTGGCTATTAAGGTTGGTGTGAATGGTGATGTTTAAAGCTCGGACACGGAGAGGCACCGCTCTTTCTTTTCGACTTAAGGCATCGGCTACTACATTTGCCTTCCCGGGATGGTAACGAAGCTCGCAATCGTAATCGTTTAAGGTTTCAATCCACCTTCGTTGTCTCATGTTTAGTTGCTTTTGATCGAAAATGTGTTGGAGACTTTTGTGGTCGGTAAAGATAGTACTCTTGGTTCCATAAAGATAGTGTCTCCACATTTTAAGTGCAAAGACGACGGCTCCGAGTTCGAGATCATGCGTCGTGTAGTTTCGTTCATGAATTTTGAGTTGTCGAGAAGCATAAGCAATGACTTTCGTTCGTTGTATCAATACACACCCAAAACCATGTTTCGAGGCATCGCAATATACAACAAAGTCATCATTGCCTTCGGGAAGTGACAAGATAGGAGCGGTGGTTAGCTTCGTTTTCAAGATTTGAAACGCGGATTCTTGCTTGGTCGCCCAAATGAATTTCTTTCCTTTGTGAGTTAATGCGGTTAGAGGACGTGCAACCAAAGAGAAATTTTCGATGAATCTACGATAGTACCCGGCGAGACCCAAAAATTGACGAATGTGAGTAGGAGTAGTAGGAGTCTCCCATTTGCTAATGGCTTCGATTTTCGTTGGATCGACTTTAATACCTTGGTCACTTACAACATGACCAAGAAATTGAACTTCCTTTAACCAAAATTCACACTTGGAGAATTTGGCATAGAGTTGTTCTTGTCTTAAAAGTTCAAGCACAAGTCGGAGATGTTGTTCGTGCTCTTCTTCATTTTTAGAATAGATCAATATGTCATCGATGAACACAATAACGAATTTATCGAGATACGGTTTGCACACGCGGTTCATAAGATCCATGAACACCGCCGGTGCGTTAGTGAGACCAAATGGCATGACAAGGAATTCATAACTACCATAACGAGTTCGGAAAGCGGTTTTGGAGACATCTTCCCCCTTAACCCTCAATTGATGATAACCCAAGCAGAGATCGATTTTCGAATATACACAAGACCCTTGTAGTTGATCAAAGAGGTCATCGATGCGAGGAAGAGGATATCGGTTCTTAACCGTCAATTTATTTAGTTCACGATAATCAATGCACATTCGTAGGGATCCGTCTTTCTTTTTAACAAACAAAATCGGAGCGCCCCAAGGTGAATGGCTAGGTTGGATAAAACCACGATCAAGTAGTTCTTGGATTTGACTTTGCAATTCTTGCATTTCGGATGGAGCGAGTCTATATGGTGCACGTGCTACGGGTGCGGCTCCCGGAATAAGATCGATTTGGAATTCAACCGGTCGATGAGGTGGAAGACCCGGCAATTCGTCGGGAAATACATCGGAATAGTCACTAACAATTGGCACATCATCGATGTGCTTCTCATCGGACTCGACTTTCTTAACGTGAGCAAGGATCGCAAAACAACCCTTACGGAGTAGTTTTCTAACTTTAACACACGAAACGAGGTTGAGTCCGGTGCAACTCTTATCGCCATAGACGATCAAAGGTTCACCATTCTCGATAGGAATTCGGATTGCGTTAAGATCACAAAGAATGTGAGATTTCGTTTTGACTAACCAATTCATACCGATTATTACATCAAAGCTTCCTAGTTCCATGGGTATCAAATCAATTTCAAATTCCTTACCCAAAATATTTATCGTACACCCCCGGTAATATGTGTTGGCACTTAATAGTTTCCCGTTAGCCACTTCAATGGTATAAGTGGTATCTAATGGAAGAGGTGGAGTGCTAAAAGAATGAGTCAAAGTCTTGGATACAAAGCATTTATCGGCACCCGAATCGAATAAGCAAGAGACATAAGAATTGTTGAGAAGAAACGTACCCGTGACTAGTTCAGTGTCATCCCGGGCTTCCTCGGTGTTGATGTTGAAAGCTCGGCCGCGCGTGTTGGGGTTATCTTTCTTCTTTGGGCATGCATTTCTATAATGACCCATTTGACCACATTCGTAACAAGTGCCCGTCTTTGGTGCATTGGGCCACTTTCGAGCAACGGGAGTGGCACTTTTACAATCGTTGGCCTTATGACCAACTCCTTGGCACCGGTGGCAAATTAACTTGCCACATTCACCAAAGTGATGTTTGTTGCATTTGTTGCAAAGAGGTAGATTCCCGGCATAACCCCTCTTGCCGTCGGAAGTGAAAGATTTCTTGGCAAAGTTGTTGTTGCTTGATTGGGGAGCTTCCCATTTTCTTTTGTTGCCGCCCGATTTATCCTCGGCCTTAGGTGCCGGAACTACGATTTCGTCAACCGTTTCAATTAGTTGGCGAGCCATGTTCATAGCGGCTTGATGAGTAGTGGGTTTGGATGACATCACCCCTTGTTTGATGCTTTTTGGAAGACCGAGCATGTAGAGCTCAATCCTTTGAGATTCGGGGTTAACAAGATTAGGACACATCAAGGATAGTTCGGCGAAGCGTTGATTATAAGCTTTAAGATCGTTTCCGACCGCTTTCAAAGCTCTTAGTTCTTCCTCAAGCTTTCGGGTTTCTTCGCGCGGAAAATATTCAACAATCATCTTTTCCTTTAGATCGGCCCAAGAGAGGGCATGAGCTTCATCGGTACCCACCGATTGAACATAGGTGTTCCACCATGTTAGAGCAATTCCGGAGAAAGTGTGAGTGGAGTATTTAACCTTGTCTTGGTCCCGACAACCGCTTATGCTAAAGACGGCTTCCGTTTGTTCAAACCATCGGGTGAGCACGACCGGTCCCCCGGTTCCATCAAAAGTGTGAGGTTTGCACCCCATGAAAGCTTTATAGGAGCATCCCTCGTTTGAGTTTCCGGCTCCATTGTTGTTGTTGTTGTTGTTGTTGTTGTTGTTGTTGTTGTTGTGGTTGTTATTATTATTGTTGTTGGATGAGTGACCGGCCATGGCCGCATCTACGGCGGTAGCTATCATCCGTTCGAGAGCTTGTTCGGGAGTTTCATTGCGGCGTACACGACGAGGAGCCATTGTTCCTTCAAGACACAAGAATATCATTGATTAGTATTCTCAATAATACTAACCGTGATATAGAATAAAGATAAAGAGAAGTTTTTCCTCGACTCGCCTTAAATTCTTTATGTCATAATGTCGGAACGTTCATATGAGTCACCGTAATATAATCCCGGAAATTATATTACCCTGATTCATATGTGCATTCGACATCATTTCATATAGTCAAGGTGGCGCGTCAATCGAATTAAACAACGTGAGATTAAGATGAACTAAGAGTAGACATGAGTAGAAGCGTTCGAGTATAAATACACAAGTAGTCAAGTAATTCCTACTTCAAGTCTATATGCCGGTTGTAGTCTAGACTCACCAATGTACCCTATGACTCGAGGTTGACACCAATGAACTCTAAATCCCTACAACCAACGCTCTGATACCATCTGTAGCGACCCGACCAAATCGTCATTGATGGCGCCGTCTACTTAGGTCCCGTTACGTGGTCATAAGTCTTTAAAACAACGTTTGACCAAAAGATATGTCGCATTCATTTCAAATGTAAAGGTTGTTCAAGTTTACAAGAATAGTTCCGCCACAAGTTACGATACAAAGTTTTAAGTACAAATGAAACTTATGCGACACAATTTAAAAGTATCCAAAAGACGCTCCATGTATGCATATATACTCGACATCCAATGCAAGTATCAAAATAATGAGCGGAAGCATGTATCATGTATCGTTCAAGGACCTGAGAAAAACATAGAAATCTGTCAACGAAAACGTTGGTGAAATCATAGGTTTAAGTAAGTAAGTACAAGTGAACCACAAGATTTGCATCAATGAAATAATAGTAATACATTCCAAAAGTTTGTTTCACGAGCACCCAATTATCAATGCTTAACATTTCCTTCCATTGAACCCCATCACTTAGTGCTAGAACATACACTGTTTCTCGAAAATATATTTCATTCGTAAACGGTAGCGAACCGTTTGAATGAGGGTTTGTCAAACCCATATGGATCCATACAACATAAGTTCTCGCTTACACCCGGCAAGTGTAACTAATGATAATCGAATTAAGGATTTTGTTCTAAACTCGTATGTAGAATGTTTGTTTTCCTGTACTTGTGTTCACTTAGTAAAGAAATGTTTATGTTTTCTCATCCCAAATGTAAGTTCAAAAAGAGTAAAAGTGGGACTATGATCTCACCTTGAATGCACGAGTAGTAGAGTACTTCAACAAGTAAATGTGTGCAAAGACAAAGCTAGTCTTGACCTAAACATATAGGTTGTATCAATAACGGTAAACACAAACGGTCAAAGATGTTCAATTAGTCCTATGGCTCGTTACGACTCGATTAATATAGCATGTGAATCAATTTGTCAAGTTTCATGCACGATACAAGTAGTTAAGTATGTTAGAACGATTGTATAATCGTTTGGTTATGTTTGACTAAAAGTCAAACTTGGTCAAAGTCAAAGTCAAAGTCAACGGGGTCGGGTCGGGTATCCGACAATTTTTCCATGATGAGAAATCATTTATGAGCAGAATGGCCAAGTTTCATGTTAATCGGAGTTACGGTTAAGCGGGAAACATTTTGTGAAAGGAAAAATAAAAACAAAAATGAGCTGGGCATATGCGCGGCGCGCAATGGGTTGCGCGGCGTGCACCCAGTGCAATTTCTGGTCAGAACTCAACCAAGAAGGCAAGCATCTGAGATTTCTGATTCTGCGCGGCGCGCGGGTAAATGCGCGGCGCGCAATACCTGGGAATCATGCAGTTTGCAGAAAAAAAATGGTCCAAGTCACGAACCAAAATACAATATAACACATTTCATGCACCGAAAACACTTAAAACGCATAACCTATATCATTAGAAAGGTAATTTGACAAGGAAAACAACTAAGCACATTTCATCAAGCAATTCATCACTAACAACAACCAAAAACCGCATTAAACGTTCATAATCAAAGTTTCAAGTTCTAAAACGCATTTTATGATTCGGGCAACCAATTTACATGTATGATATGCCGTTTCGAAGGTAATCATACACACATTGCAACAAAATTCTTATCTACAATATTTCATAGCATTTGGTGCATCAAAAGTTCATTTTAAGTTCATCAAACCCTAACCCAAATTCACCAAAATCAATAATCAAGTTCATGAAGTTTTCTAAGGCAACCTACACATCAAATTGAAGCTAGTGATGCTAGTAACACAATTAAAGCATCAACTTTTAACATCTAACAACATATGATCATCCAAAATTCAAGAACAACACACCAAAATTCAAGTTCATGCTAGTTACACTAAAACAACGAGATCGAGCATATAAATCATATATTCATGTTAGACTTGAGCCATAGACACTAATTAACACTTTTATAAGTTAAAAACATCAAGAACACAAAATCTAGTGATTTTAGAAAGTTACCCAAATGAGATGAAGTTGGTACCAAAATGAAGAGGATGAAGAGAGGATCACAAATATGTAGTTTATTTTGTTGTAAGCCTCCTAGATCGAATTTAGATGATGATTGAATGAATTTGGTAAATGGGTGTGTGTTCTTGCTAGAGAGAAAGAGAGAGAGATGGAGATGATAATGAATGGGTGAAAGGGGTTTGACCCTTTGACCTAGTCAAGGGTTTGATCCCTTGTCAAGTTTAGTCCCTCAACTTTCGTTCGGGTGCGGGAATTACCTAAACGAGATAATTTAAAACGCGTATCAACGGGAGATGTTATAAACATATAACGGACTTTATATTAGTATAACGGAAAAGTAAATGGAAAAAGGCGGGATGTTACAAAATCTTCATTTCTTGTCTCCTCCATCCTTCGAAAAGTAATCGAATTCATCGGCTTAAGGTGAATAATATCCTCTTCAAGCTTTGGTAACTCAGGTGCAGCATCGTTAATGATCAATTGAAGAAAACGGGCATAGATCAGGTATCTCTGAGTAGAACTAAAAAGATTTGCTTTGAAGTAGTAGTAAACAAATCTTGAGAAATCATACGGGGCTCTGAGAACAAGTGCCACAAACATACTTTGCACTTTCTCATTCAACTTGTCAAACCCAGCTTTACAACCACTCAAACAATGCATGATCACGTGAGCTAGATATCTAAACTGTGGAGGCAGTAGAGTCTTCATCAGCTCAGATTTACCCGAGATATTGCCAGAATAAGCACATCTCTTGAAACATCCATGTATTCTTTCTCGGTTGAGCGTCATGTGGGAACATCTCTTATCATCAAAACCTAAAATCTTCCTTATCATAGACTTAGAAACAGTTATCTCATGCCCTTGAACATTACTAACAATCTTATCTTCAGTATCTGACTCATCAAGTACAGCATTCTTCCAGAACTCTCTCTGATGGCTGTAGTATGCCGTACATGCAGTAGAGATAGCTGTATGAATCCTTGAGCACTTTAGAAACTCCACAATCTCCTTAAAATGAGAACCTATTTCGAGAGTAGTATCATAAAGAGCAACTTGATTGCTGAGCTTGCCTTTATCTAGAATAGTCTCTTATTGAACAGGTGGATTAATCGGATTCACTTGAGTATCCTGCTGTTGCTCCCCCTGAGCTTCTGGGATAACAGTCGGAACATTGAGTTGTTGTTCTGCCATTGGTAATATCAAACTGAAATATTCACAGAGAAGTTAGAGATATAAACCAATTATCGTAAAACATCAAAGCATTAGCTACAAAGTGTCACAGATTTATAAAAACATGATGAACCGTGTGAGTGATAATGTCACACGTACGGCTGAGAGATCAACCGTGCGAGTGATATAGTCAATCGTGTCACTGTCGACACGTTTGAGCAGTAATATGGTTTCAGACAGGGTACACGGCTGATGCAAAATTTATAAGCGAGTGAGTCAATCATGTAATGACTCGTGTGGTGACTCGTGCGGTTAATCACACGTGTTAGCTCAGTCAAGCGAGTGAGTAACTAAATCAATTCAAACGAGTGGGTTTAAGGTTCACACGGTTGATCATCAACCGCGTACTGACTCGTGCGAGTCATGTCCCACGCGTGCGAGTGACGTCACTCGTGCTGTCTGATGAAACCCGTATTAAATGCCTTTTTAAATTCCATAAATTACATGTTTGATCATTTTAGGGACCGATTTACATCACAATAGCATGTATAGGATCCGTTTAACTCAAAACAATAACAAATAACGATCAAAACGAGCACCAATTACACAAAATTCGAGTTACAAACCCTTAGGGTTTCGAATCATTCAAACAACAAATTAACAGACTAAAACTCGATGAAATCTTACCTATTAGGTGGCATTGAGGTTGGAATAACGTGATAAACAAACACTGCAGTGGAAAACGTGATCGGTGAAGGTCGATTTTTGAGAGAAAAATGGGTTGGGTGCACAAGTATGAGTGTCTATGCTCATCACTCCCTATTTATACTCTCGTGATCAACCGTACGGTTGATCACACGATCCACCATCAATCGCGTGTCTCACCTAATCAATCGTGCATGTGACCCTGATGACTTAGGACATTTTAGAACAAGGTCAGACGTACGGTTAACCTCACGCGTGTGGTTACTCGTACGGTTCACATATCAAACGTGCGAGTGAGCTACTTAGGCAATTTCAAATTTTCACAATCTTAGGATTTTGACTCGTTTGGCAATCTTAGAGCTAACTAACACTCTCAATTTGAGTCAGAAATCACTAAACCTTCAAGAAATGACCATTAACACTTAGGCAGATCAAAAATCCTAACCTAAACAAGGTTATTACTCTAAACATTCTGTAATCCAAGAGTAAAGCCTATAGTGTAATATCATCTTAAGTTCACTAACAACTTAAATCTTCATAGTCCTTCAAATAATCACAAGCTCTACAAACTTCTATCTCATGGATTTGGTGGCCAAAAATATCTTGATCTCGACGAGGTTCTTTCAGATGTTATTGTGCATATTCAGAGGATTAATCAGAAAATAAGGAAAAGATAAAATCTTTATAGCTTTTCTGAAATATAATGTCATGCAACTAAAAGTATGCAAAGAAAAGACATTCTACCATGAAATGCAATAACATGCAAAACCAAAATCTTTTTGTTGTTTTACAGGTTTCAATGCAAAATATTTAATAAACAGATAAATATGACATACAAATCCACATTTTTTTGTGAGCAAGATGATTAACTATTTAAAAATAGATCAGAACTGACATATTAAATCAATTTCTGTTGTTCATTCCTAATTATCCAGTCTATGTCTATTATCATACAATTACTGATATCAATCCTCATTAAACATGAACATATTCATTCCGGACACTTCGACAATCATGTTAGCATTAATTACTTGAACACTATAAAGCAATGATTTTTGAGATCACGCTAAGTTCATTAATCCTTGATTCTTCCTTCACTTATGATTGTGCGTTTTTATTAGGTTGTCAATTCATTACACGTAACTTTCCGTTATCTCTTTCCATGTACTTCATTCAAATTGAACAGGATGGTTCGCACGGCATTTTGAATAACCCTGTCAGCCTTTGGCTTCCATCAGTGTATTGATAATCTTCAATCTAGTTGGAACGACAGATTTTAGAATATATTGGATTATCTGAATAGGCACATTATTTACTGCGAGGATTGGTCTATAGTTAAAGCAGACTTTCCTGATGACCAGTCGTCATACGAAATAAATCTCAAGGCCCTTAACTTCTTTATGTTCAAGTTTACATGGAAAACGAAATCGAAAGTTAAACTTTCATATATATATATATATATATATATATATATATATATATATATATATATATATATATATATATATATATATATATATATATATATATATATATATATATATATATATATATATATATATATATTTATTTAGAGTATATCTAGATAAGTATCTTTCTAACTTAGAGTCTTAATAGGTATAACCCTAAATTGCAGATGACAAAAATCTTGATAGTTCAGTGTGAACGTCGTGATTAAACAATTCAAGCTGCGCGGAGGCGTCACACTAAGAATGATCTGAGTTCTTTATGAGCATATCATGAATCAGCATTCTTCATACTTTCAGGACTTTGCCATCTTGATACGCCAATTATCTTTGACTTTGATTTTCTTTTGATATTTCTTTTTCAGCATATCATTGTCCTTTGATATATTGATTTTGAACGTCATCATGAATGGATTTTCCATTTTTATGCATGGACTCATATTACTTTGTTGTGTGCTCAAATCACTCAAAGGTGTTCTCTCTTAAATGCTTGAACGGTCCGCAATAAGGAATTATACTTTTCAACCTTAAGCGAGAAGGGACACTTACTTTAGACAAAAACTAATTTTCTCTGATATTTTAGGGCTTTAGTTTCGATTATAAAGTCTTAGGCCCGTGATAACGTGGTATGCACCAGCCAAATAGATAATCCTCAACTTAAAATTCACCCCAACCTTTTCTAGTGATTATCAATTATGATAGGGGATACCCTCTGTGATGACCTGAAAATTTCCGATCAAATTTAAACTTTAATCTTTATATGTTTCCGACACGATAAGCAAAATCTGTAATGTTGAGTCTCGAAAGTTTTAAAATCTATATTCATGTCATCAATTACCCTTCGACTATGCTCAACGATTCACGAACATTTATGTGTATACTGATATGTATTTATAATATATACTTATTAATTGAAAACGTTAACAAAGTATTAGATATATAAAAGTATTTGTTTCAATATGTTTATCGAAGGAATTAGAAGATAATATCAAATGATTGATTTATCAGATACTTTAAATTATGATTATGAGTCTCTATTACGAGGCCCACATTGATTTGAGAAATCGTTTCTTTTTAACGGTATTCGGAATTAATGGTAAAGTGATTTACAAATAAGAACAAAGTGTCACTCATCGAGAGTTAGACAAAAGTTAGTGGAGAATTGAATTTCATAATACTTGATTGATCTATTTTCAAATGTGCGAAAACGTTTTTCGATATAATAGAACTTGTTATTAAAATGTCTTCGTTCATATAGCGTAATGTGAAACTTTGGTTGATAGATATATAAATAACTTGCAACGTGTATTTAAAACGTGTTTTTGTATATTAGATATATTTGATTTCAAATTAAATAAGTAAACGATTGTAACACTCGCTTATTGATTCGATTGATATTTAGATTTGTCAATTAGTATGTTAAGAAGTTAAAATAAACGCTAGCACATAAATGAACTATACTTAGTTAAGTTTTAAAATGAAAACATTGTACGATATAATAATTCCTATTATATTAACGATCTAAAATATTACTTTGAAATATAATTTGTATTTGAAAAACTAAATATTATATTATTTAATAAATATTTATATTATATATAAATTTATATTTCTAAATGAATATTTATAATATATATAAACTTATAATTGTAAATGAATATGTATATATATATATATATATATATATATATATATATATATATATATATATATATATATATATATATATATATATATATTACAAAATGATAAAATAAAATATTAACCTTGATATATAACGTTTTGATTTAAAAACATACTTTGATAAATAACGAGAATATGATTTATAGAAGTAAATGACCAAAACACTCAAAAGATTAAGTTACACTTTGGGTGGGTTAGTTTTCCATTAATTTAAGTCTAATTATTAATAAAGGTACACGTCTTGTAACGTAAAGTGTTAGTTTTCTTAGCGTACGAAACATGGTTTGAAAAACCGGAACCGGTACTTAAGTCGAGGGCCAACGTACAACACATCGGTGTAAAAATTAAAAATCAACTATGCATAAGAATATAATATAATATTTAATTAATTCTAAAGATTAAATATATTATTTATTAAATAATATAAATATATGTATCATATGTATAATATGAGTGTCGGCAAGAGTAAAAACAAATCATGCAAGTTGTAAAGCAATTTCATGCGAACAAGGGGACATCAAACCTTTATAAATTCGATCTCGTTGATTCTGAATTCATTCACCTCTAATTCGCATAAGCATATGAATATATATTATTATTATTATTCCTATTATTAAGATTATTAATATTATGTATCAAGTGCGTATTATTATTAGTAGTATTAGTATTATTAGTAGTACACATAAAATACTACGACGAGGTCTTGAGCGAGTTATCTCAAACGAGTTTTTTGAGCGGGATAGAGCTAAGGAAATTATGGGTTATAGCTAAGGAGATTATGGGTTATAGCTAAGGAGGTTATGGGTATGATTCGGGGGTATGCTCATGAGGTCAAACTAGTGTTTATCATCTCCGTTGCGTCTACGTACTTTCCTGCAATATTGAATCTCAATATTGATACGTGAGCACTCATAACTTAACTTTTATATATTAATAGTGTATCCCTGACTAGTGCTCGAGTATATAGGATTATTGTAGATTTAATATTGTCGTTATATAGTTTATGATAAAACATGAATTTGTTACATTTGCGATTAAGATAAGGTATATGATATGCATGTTGTTGGAAAGCTGGCGAAAAACTATAAACTTTTCATTTAGATATCATATGGTTTTGATGAACGGATTAAAAGATATCGTCAATTGAATTATCTATAATTTTAAAGTATTATTGTTAAAATGATTATCGTTATCGTTATCGTTATTATCATTATCGTTATCGTCGTTATTATCGTTATTATTATTATTATCATTTAATAATCAATATTACTATTATTATTATTATTATTATTATTATTATTATTATTATTATTATTATTATTATTATTATTATTATTATTATTATTATTATTATTATTATTATTATTATTATGATTATTATTATTATTATTATTATTAATATTATTAAAATAATTAATATTTTTATCAAAACTATCGAGTTATTATTTTTATCGTTATTATTATTAAAAGCATCATTAAAAATTAAAACTATCATTTTTATTAAAAATTATCATTTTGATAAAATATCATTGTTGTTATAAAATATCATTATTTTTTTTATCATTTTAGTATTATTATTATTAAAAATTATCATTTTAAATAGAATTATTATTTTATAAAATATTATTATTATTAAAGTTAATATTAAAAAGTGTTATTATGATTAGAATTATCATTTTATTATAAACATTATAAATATAAATATTGTTATTATTAGTAGAATAATAAAAATTATTATTATTACAAAATAATACAACTTTTACTTATTATTATTATTATCAATATTATTTTATCAAATAAATATGTGATACAAAGATATTTTTACTACACGTAATATAATTACATTCATAATGCATATCATTATATTTTATGATACTAAGTGAACTACTAAGTGAACTTTATAAGTTTTATTACTTTAGATATATAAAATTATATTTTTATCATATATAAATTTTTAATATAATTTTTATTTATTTATTAATAAATGACTTGTATGTTTTACTTTAAATCTGAGAAAAATATTTAATTATATAAAATGATTATATTTATGTTATATAATGAAAATGAATAGATTTTGAAAGTCATTTTTGAATTAGGCGACTTTTGTTAAACTTTTGCATATTAATCTCGAGCATTAGGATTGTGATACACTATGACTTGACCTAAATTGTTTGATAGATATTGACCAACATATAAATATATATACTTAATATAGGTTCGTGAATCCGAGGCCAATCTTACACTTGTTCAATGATGTTATATGTATTTTTACTACGAAATACAGTATGGTGAGTTTCATTACTCCCTTTTTAAATGCTTTTGCAATATATATTTTTGGGACAGAGAATACATGCGCTTTTATAAATGTTTGACGAAATAGACACAAGTAATTGAAACTACATTCTATGGTTGAATGATCGAAGCCGAATATGCCCCTTTTTGCTTGGTAGCCTAAGAATTAGTAAACCGATCTACTAAGTGACACGAATCCTAAAGATAGATCTATTGGACCTAACAAACCCCATCCATGGTTGCGGATGCTTTAGTACTTCGATGTTGTTTTATCATGTCCGATGGATGTCCCGGAATGATAGGGGATATTCTTATATGCATCTTGTTAATGTCGGTTACCAGGTGTTCAATCCATATGAATGATTTTTGTCTCTATGCATGGGACGTATATTTATGAGAAATGGAAATGAAAATCTTGTGGTCTATTAAAATGATGAAAATGATCGATTATGATAAACTAATGAACTCATCAACCTTTTGGTTGACACTTTAAAGCATGTTTATTCGCAGGTATGAAAGAAATCTTCCGCTATACATTAGCTCATTTTAAAGATATTACTTGGAGTCATTCATGACATATTTCAAAAGACGTTGCATTCGAGTCGTTGAAGTTCAATAGAGATTATTATTAAGTAAATGACAGATTAGGTCATTTATAGTTTGGATATTACGAAATGGTATGCATACCTGTCAACTTTCGATGTAATGAAAGATTGTCCTTTAAAAACGAATGCAATGTTTGTAAAAATGTATCATATAGAGGTCAATACCTTGTAATATAATCATATGTTATCGTATTCGTCCTTATGGATTTGGATGGGTCGCTTCATGTGGTATCAGAACGGTGGTCTTAGCGAACCAGGTCTTGCATTAGTGTGTCTAACAGATAGTCATTAAGATGCATTAGTGAGTCTGGACTTCGACCGTGTCTGCATGTCAAAAGTTTTGCTTATCATTTCTAGTCGGAAATCATCTACTTATCATCCTTAGGAAATTACCTAAATCTATACGCGTTTTCCTGCATTTATTGCATAATAGTGTATAGATGAATTCTTATCTTAGCATATCTGTTACTGTGAACTTTGACTGACATCTTTCAAAGATTCCTCCGTAATTTATGGGATTGTGGTATTATATATACATATGTAAATTATGTATTGAAGAATACCAAATCTAACTCCTATAATCTATTTCATACCAAAAATTCTTTCCCCGATTATACAAGATGGATTCCGCATCTAGTTCGAATTCCTCAGATTCCGACAGCTATTTCGATATGGATATCTACCTGAGCTCCGAAAGCAGCGTCACCGGAATGGATCAACCAATTTCCCATCATCTATTCTGGATGAATTAGGGATGGGTTCGTAGTCTACTCAATCATTGGAGACAAGAAGAAGGCGATCACTTCCATCCACCACATTGCCCTCTTGGCAATGAACCTGAAGCACTTACCGGCGAACCTATTCGAGACACCATTTTCTCACTCATTTCTAGAGTATCTCATCCCGGTTATATACTATCCCATATTCTAAATCTTATTCATCCGCTCGTTCCAACCGCCAATCATCCCGGTGTACTAGCAGAAGTTAACGAACTTCGCGCTCGCGTGACGGCTTTGGAGAGTATGGTGCAAGGATTACAAACACCATCAGCAGCACCAGCAGCATAACCAGTACCGCCAGTAACATCAACATCGTAAGCCTCAATACCCTAAGCACCAGTAGCATCACCGGCATCAACAGTACCACCATCATAAACATCAACAGTATCATTACTACCACCAGCAATCACATCCGCATCACACGCCTCAGCATCACAACCTGTACCTCGGATATCAACATCACACGCACCATAGATATCAAGGAATACCAACAACAACAAACGATGAAGTATTGATTCATAACTTCATCGGAGAAACATTTTGCGGTGATTACGTAATCTCTAAAGTCTTAGAGATTATCTATTTCAGCCTTAACCATAAATCAGATGAGTAGAATGGATAGAGATGATTGTAGTGACCCGAAATTTTTTTACTAATTTTAAACCAAACTCTCGATATGATTTAATATTTTTGACACGATAAGCAAAGTCTGTAAGGTTGATTCTCAAAAAGTTTGAACTGTTTCATATATTCAATTGACCTTCGACTGTTCTCGACGATTCACGAACAACTATTTGTAAATAGATATGTGTGTATATATAAATAAAAATTGGAAGTATAATTTAAAATATTGAATGTTGTTGTTAAGAAATATGATATTATAATAATTATTATTTAAAACATATCTATATATACATAAAAGTATATTAAAAATAAATATTTAAATGATTGTAATACTCGTTTGATATTCCGATTGATATTAGAGAAGTTTAATTCGAACTTTTATGATTTTAAAATAAACGGTGATCCGAAAATGAGTTCTATAAATTTTAGGCTTATTACTAATATGTTTAGAAGTTGTTTGTCAAATTTTAAAAATTTTTATATTTTACTTGTGGTTGGGAGTGAATAATTAATATAATTTTTATTTATCAAATTAATAACCAAATTTTATACCATAATGACTAAAATAAATAAATATAGTTAATTTAAAAAAATTGGGATTTTTTTGTGAACTTTTATCCGTCACTAATTATCAACGGAGCACGAGATGATATCGGTATTAATTAACGTCGGTAATAAGAATCCAAGGTATAAGGCTGCTTTACTATGCCTTACTTTTTGATATGAATTATTTTATTAGCGGCCAATTGACTTCGTGTGTCTTTTCCCTTTAGCATGATCATGCCTATTTAAAATTTGTTAATAACTTTCTAATATTACTGTATTATTTTGTTTGATTTTTTTGTCAATATTTAGACTTTATTTTGCGAATCATCTAGTGCAATGTATATGTAATTTCTATTCATAGCTGGGGACGTTTGTTTGAATTTAGCGAGGAAAGATTACAATAAAGTTAAACTTAAAAAGTTTGAAAGTTGGTTTAGTGATGATAGAGTAGACTTCTGTGTTAGTATATTTAATAAATATTATAAAATCCCCACCACCTCTATATATATATTACTCCGTATAAACATAAACATATAGATATTTAAACATTCTCCCATATTACCTTTCACCACCACATCACCTAATATCACCACCATAGCAAACACCCACTTCTATTATTGACCATCAAGTTATCAAGTATCAATTTCATGTTTTCAGTCGTTATTCATAAACCGTTACCACCCTTCTTTCTTTCAGGATGATAAACAAACACCACACACCGAATTCTAGTTTTGCTTTTGTGTCCTGACCATCGTCTACTCGCCACCCTCACCGGTTATCACCATCATCGAACACCTCCTCTAATCACCACTCCCCGACTACCACTGTAAACGAGAACCACCCTACACCGCCACCTTCCTTCTTGTTTTTCTATATCGTGAAACCCACTTCCACCACCTCAACCAATTGCACAACTAACTTGCAACTATCGTCAAGTGCTACTGATAATCGTTACTTCTACTGTTGCTGATAATTACTCCTGCATTTAGTCATGTTCGATTAAGATCAAATGGAACCACCGGCTACGATTACTGTTCCGGTTAATTCTTCATTTTTTTCTTCTTTCTGTCTTGATCGAACCACGCCATCACCATTTGTTTACTACACATTTTTACTACTACTGCTACGCTGCATATACTTTCTGTGTTATTTTCTATTACAATCGAACACCTCCTAAAACTAACCTTGTTTCGCTGTTTCCTTTATGTTTCTGGTTTGAGAAATAACCCACAATTCACAATCCTGGAACACTTTAAAAAAAAATGAAGAATATGTCCATTACTTTAAAGGTTTATCAACTTGCATGATATAATAATATATGTTGGAAGTAAAAGGATCATTTATGGTCGGCCAAGATGGAAATCAAAGGGATGTTTCATTTTTTAATAACTAGGTAACTCATATGATTATGATAGAATGATTAAAATATGTGACACGTTGTAGTTTTATATTCCAGACAAAACTCCAATCCCTCGTAGGTTTAATTGAACGAGTAAACGAGCCTTTGAATCCATACACTTTTTAACTTGGGCCAACGAATTAGATTATTGGGCTACTACAATTCATTTGGCCCAAAAAGATTAGGAGACATTTAGAGTGATGATACTGTTAGGACGAGGTATTGAAGATAAAATAGAAACCGAGTTAATACGAGTTATATAGATATAAGACTCGTATAATCTCAGAAAAACAAAGGCAGACGAATGGTTAGTGGTGTTGAGTTTATTCGAGAGGTCGCGTGTTCGAGCCTTGGCAACAGCGTTTTTATTTTTTAGGAGTATTATCGGGTTAGCGAGACGTCGCGGGTTCAAACCCGGACTTGGGCAATATTTTTAGAGCTACTTCCTTGAGGTAGTTATTTATCTATTTATTATTATTATTATTATTATTATTATTATTATTATTATTATTATTATTATTATTATTATTATTATTATTATTATTATTATTATTATTATTGTTATTGTTATTGTTATTATTATTATTGTTAGTATTATCAAAATTAGTATTAATAATAACATTAATATTATTATTAGTATCATTTTTATTAAAAACTATCATTTATATTAAAAGTATCATTTTTACTATTATTATTATTACCATTATTAGAGAAATTTTCATTTTTTTCAAAATTATTATTATTACTACTACTATTATTATTATTATTATATTTATATTATCAATATTATTATTATTATTATCATAATGACTATTATTATTATTATTGTAAAATAAAACAACTTTTATTTATTATCATTATCAATATTATTTTATCAAATAACTATTAGTTATATAAAATTATATTTACTACACATAACATAACTATATTAATACTTTTATAATAAATATTAATAAATATAATTAATAGGGTTATTAATGAAAAACCTAATTAAAATAACAATTAAACCTCTAATAATATACAAATTTGTTCGATTACCATTTTATGTATTAATATATATATATATTTATATATATATATATATATATATATATATATATATATATATATATATATATATATATATATATATATATATATATATATAAATGATATAGGTTCGTGAATCCGAGGCCAACCCTGCATTGTTCAAAATAGTCATATGTATTTTTACTTCAAAATACAGTATGGTGAGTTCATTTGATTCCCTTTTACTCTTTACATTTTTGGGACTGAGAATACATGCGCTGTTTTTATAACTGCTTTATTAAATGCTTTTGAAATATATTTTGAACTGAGAATACATGAAATGCTTTTATAAATGTTTGACGAGATAGACACAAGCAAAACATTCCTCGAATGAATTATTATGCAGACAGAAGTTCTGCGGATTATTATTGAATTATGTGGACGTGATAATTGCCACCATTGAATTATGTGGACATGATAATTGCCACCATTGAATTATGTGGACATGATAATTGCCACCATTGAATTATGTGGACATGATAATTGCCACCATTGAATGTTATGTATCGAGAGAATGATTTTATACACATGTTATGTGTATGTTATTTTTGTGCACGAGATATGTGTACGGTTACTAAGATTTATGAAAGATGATTTCGTACACAAGAAAGGTGTACTGTATTTAAAAGATATCGCATGTACATTACAGGTGGGTATAGGATTTGAGCCTGATGTGGTAGCGTGGGGGTACGTGATAGTACTATATTTTACTACGAAATACGTTACAAATTACACAAGTTTTAATTATTTATTTATAAATGTGATATACCTAAACCTTGCTACAACACTATAGGCAGTGTACCTAATCGTAGAGTAGTATAGTTTTTAGTAAGTCCGGTTCATTCCACAGGGAGCGGGCTTATTGCACACTATATTTTTAAACAACTATATTTGTACAAAATATATATAATTATATATAATATATATAATAATATATAAAAGGGGATTTACCGTTTAATGACCGGTTTGTCGATTTATATTTTAAGCAAAGCGTATAGTAAATGACGATATTTAAATAACAATAATTAAAATGACAATAAATAAAAGTACGAGGAAAAATGAAATAAAATATATTATGCTTATTTAAGCTTCCGTAACCATGATGTTTGACGTGTTGATTTTAGTTTTATGCCCATGGGTTAATTGTCCTTTGTCCTGGATTATTTAATGTGTCCGTCTGGTTTTTTGTCCATAACAGTCCATCGGTCATAAATTTAAAGTGCGAGTGTCCTCGTCAAATTATCCTTATACCCGAAGTCAAATATTCCAACTAATTGGGGACTTAAACTGTAACAAGGTTTTAATACTTTGTTTAATAATTACACCAGGATATCAACTGCGTGTAACCCAAGGTTTTAATACTTTGTTATCAATTATGCCAAGTGTCCTTGTACATAATTTCACCCCTATTTTAATAATTCCATAGACTATTAATCCATTCCCGTGTCCGGTTAAATGAACGATTATTCGTACATATAAATACCCCACCCATCGTGTCCGATCGAGTGTATATGGTTATTTATAAGTACGTCCAATTGTAAATCTTTATATTAAAATTAACAAACTATCATTTAGTTAAACAAATATAAATCCCATTAATAGCCCATAGTCTAATTTCCACAAGTGTCGTTCTTTTGTCCAAACCCCAATTATGGTACAAAGCCCAATTACCCAATTTTAGTATTTTAGCCCAACATCATGATTACTTCGGTTCAAATAAGCATAATAACAACTTAGTTACGAGACATTAATTTAAAAAGGAGAACATAGCTTACATTGATTATTTATCGCGTAGTGGTACACGGACAGAGCTCCGACTTTAAAACCCGTAAAAATAACTTTTACATAACCCAAACTAATCTAATATATAACTAACCTATACTATATATATATATATATATATATATATATATATATATATATATATATATATATATATATATATATATATATATATATATATATATATTTATTTATTTATTACAGAGTATTATTATTATTATTTTTTTATTATTAAACTCGGCAGAATGCATGGCCTTTTATAGGGATTTCTAATTTTTCAAACTCCGCGAGTCGTGGAGTTTTTGGCCTTCAAACTCCGCGAGTCTTGGAGTTTGATTTTCCAGCTCACATCATTTTGGATCTTTGCTTGTCGACGTTATTAAATAATAATATAATATATATATAATTTTTAAGAATTATTTATATATTATATTTTATTTATGTGCATAGTTGACTTGTAATTTTTGCACAGTTGCGTCGCACGTTGAGAGTTGACTCATGTCCCTGTTCCGAATTTTCGAACGTCCTTTCGTATAATTTAATATCTTGTACTTTGCGTTCCGCAACTTGTACTCTTGTCATTTTTAGACGTTTCTCATCAGTAAATTGAACCACTTGGATTGTATCTTGTACATTTGAGCTTTTTGGTCATTTGCGTCTTCAAATCGTCGTTTTCGCCTTTTGTCTTCGCACTTATTTAATATAAACGATTACAACTTAAAATAGGACAATTACAACTAAATAATTTACATATTGGGAGGATATTGCTACTAAATATATGTTCATTTGGAGCACTATCAAATATCCCCACACTTGAACGTTGCTTGTCCTCAAGCAATACATAACTTGAAATAATATAATACATCACACGAATCACTTCTTTATTCTTCACACTTTATACATCAGTGATTTTGAGATGGCGGTATAAACAATGATAGTAACGATAGAACCATGGTTAAAGGTGGGTGTGTCATCCACAGTTGCCTCGGGTTTAGGTCAACGACACTTGCAATCAAATAGCCGATTTACTTTTGGTTTCCAAAGCAAAGTGCACATTTGAAAGGCGGATTACAGTCCCACATGACTATGAAAATGTAGATCCTTAAGGAAATTGGATCTTTATGAAAATATTTGATCTTTTGAAAATTCAATCTAGCTTTTACCCTAGATAAGTTTTCCGGAATAACCCTTCACCGGTGTTGCAAAATATTTTTGTGGGTTTTGTGGGTTTCAGATTTGAAAATTTTAGCTCAAAATTTGCAGTTTTGTGTCACCCACTTGCTAACCTTGTATTGGGAAAGCAACACGTCCAGTATACTTGTTCCGTATATTACCTTTCGATAAACTACCGTCCGGTTGTAAAGGAAAGCGATGAACAAGAAACTGTTAAGGCAATGTCCCATGACATGCTTATAATTATGGTCTATAACATGTCGGACGCTAGTACTATCCTTTGTAGGAGCAATAGTAAAGATCATCCTATGATTTTTCGGTCTGGCACAAGGTCCTGTCTCTGACATTGCTATGCAACCACCGTTCTTACAGTTAACACCCGATTTGGTTCAGGTGACCTAATGAATTCTAGGTGAATTCCTAGGATTTTACGTTCAATGGTAATGAACGCATTGAAAATAGGTTTTCAGAAAACAAATCGGTTTGTAATTTTTGATCAAAATATTTTCTCGTTCAAGCTCGAGTTTAGATATCATTGAATTCCATGAGTTTGTAATTCTCAATATTTAAAGTCAATCTCAAGGATTGAGTAATATCAGGCTTAAATGCTGATTTTTAATCTTTAAGGAGATTATCCTTTCTGGGGGTCTGATTCATTAGTCTTATCAAGCTAATTTGCATGGCGCCCTCCCCATTTTACGAGATAAATCCTTCTCATGGTTAGGATAAATCTGACCACTTGGCGACCCTGTTTGATGCTGAGGTCCGTGGATTTCCTGCTGATTTTAGAGATGACTTTTCTAGATTTTTCGTCAACCTACAGCTGGTCTGGACGACAACTTCCTGACCTAAATCAAGAAGCGCGTGTCTTTTTCGGAAGACTTTACTTTCTTTTAATGATGGAATTGATTCATCGTGTAGATCCATCTTTTCTTTCAAATATATTACAGTAAATCGGGTAAAACTGATTAAAATCGTCCAAAACAAAAGTATCTGCAATAACTTTACAGAAACATGTGATAGATAGTTTTTAATTGAATAACTTGGTACATTCTCCCCACACTTAGTTTCTTTCTTTGCCTTTTTATTCTCCTTTATTCCATTTTAAATGAATTCAATCGTTTTAGGGTGTTTCTCAATTTATGTCCTTTCCGAGGTAACGATAATTTCGGTATTAACACCTAGTTTTCATCGTTCATAAATATGTATAAACATGATTTTGAATTCATTTAGTTGAAAATTTTTCAAATTTTCACAAAATTTGGCAAATAAACTAAGTGCAAACCCGAGAAAATTTATAAGCCTTCCCCACACTTGAGATCATGCAATGCCCTCATTTGCATGAAATCAGACTATAATTATAAATTCACGAGGGTGATAAGTGTAGAAAAGTGATTAAAAATACCCAATTTGTAATTACAAAGCTCGTCGAATGATAGATGGCGCGCCTCATCGTTCATTCCTTCTTGTTTTATCACACATGTTTTTCTTCAAAAACGGTTGCTTTTCTGGACTGTTTGCTAATTTTTGAAAATGCGTCTTTTACCCTAACTTATCATGCATTTTTATTAACGAGTTATGCATTAACCCGAACCCTGAATTTAACGTTAAGTGGGGTTAGACTTCCCCACACTTAGCTGACAACATGTGAAGTCGGTAGAATAAGTTTCACGAATTAAAATAGTGAGCCACTTATTTACATCTCGGGTGGTATAAAATATATCAATGGGTTTAAAGTTTAGACACACCCGAATATCACTACTTAATTTTTTTTTAAGTGTAGCTTTTAGTAAATGGATATGTCTCTTTTCTGGTTCTTGGTCAAATGGATCGATATACACCGACATACATATTTCTATAGGGTGGACAATTCCTAACATTTCCTTCCGTTTATTCTCGGGATCAAAGTTTTCACCTCTATTACCCAATTGGGTGAAATCTGAGGTGTCATTATCTATTACAGCTCGTAGTTCATCTTTGGTAGATGACTCGTCTATTGAGAATATTGGGTTGGAAGGTTGTGGAATGGTGAATTTTGGGATCAAAGCAAATTCTTCTTCATTAATCGGTCCCACCATTTTGGTCTCGGGGGTAAAATTTTCAACGTTATCGTTTTTCCAAGAGTACCAATTTGTCACCCTTACTTCTTCTTCATTCATTGATTGGTCGATGATTTCGTCGGTAGAGACTAATGTGTCGATATGTTGTGAAATTGGTAAAGCTGAATAAAAAGTATCATTGGGATAATTGGTGATTTCAGAACTCTCGAATTCATCAAAATTCGATGATATGAGATTTTCTTGCACACGACTCCTCAGATCAACAGGTGTGTAATCTGATAGAGTTTCAGCTTGCCTATTTACAAACTCTCTCATTTGTTCATTTTGAGCATCAAGTTCTTCGAGTTTGATTTTCATATTGTCTAATAAATTTTCAGACACGTAATTTTCCTCGTCTACTGGTTGTTGAGTTTGGAAATATTCTTGGGAATAATCCCAATTTGAATTGTATTCTTCATAATCATTCCATTCAGGTTCCGTGGGTGCGTAATTTTCCATAGGAACGTAATAATAATGAAAGGACCCGTTCATATACATTATAAACGATTCACAATAGTTGATTACATTGCGAGGTATTTGACCTCTATATGATACATTTTACAAACATTGCATTCGTTTTTAAAAGACAATCTTTCTTTACATCGAAAATTGACATGTATGCATACCATTTCATAATATCCAAACTATAAATGACCTAATCTGTCATTTACTTAATAATAATCTTTAATGAACTTCAACGACTCGAATGCAACGTCTTTTGAAATATGTCATGAATGACTCCAAGTAATATCTTTAAAATGAGCTAATGCACAGCGGAAGATCTCTTTCAAACCTGAGAATAAACATGCTTTCAAGTGTCAACCAAAAGGTTGGTGAGTTCATTAGTTTATCATAACCATTTATTTCCATCATTTTAATAGACCACAAGAATTTCATTTCCAGTTCTCATAAATATACGTCCCATGCATAGAGACAAAAAAATAATCATTCATATGGTGAACACCTGGTAACCGACATTAACTAGATACATATAAGAATATCCCCTATCATTCCGGGATCCTCCTTCGGACATGATATAAATTTCGAAGTACTAAAGCATCCGGTACTTTGGATGGGGTTTGTTAGGCCCAATAGATCTATCTTTAGGATTCGCGTCAATTAGGGTGTCTGTTCCCTAATTCTTAGATTACCAGACTAAATAAAAAGGGGCATATTCGATTTCGATAATTCAACCATAGAATGTAGTTTCACGTACTTGTGTCTATTTTGTAAATCATTTATAAAAATTGCGCATGTATTCTCAGCCCAAAAATATAAAGGGTAAAAAGGCAAATGAAACTCACCATACTGTATTTTGTAGTAAAAATACATATAACATCATTGAACAAGTGTAAGGTTGGCCTTGGATTCACGAACCTAAATTATTTATATATAATTATGTATTTGTCAATATTTGTCTAATACATTAAGTTAAGTCATAGTGTACCACAATCCTAATGCTCGAGTCTAGTATGCAAAGGTCGACAAAAATTAGTTTAACTCCAAATGATTTCAAAACTTTATAAATGTTTTATTATATAATTTAAATATCGTCGTTTTATATTTTTAAAATATTTTTTTTTTTAAAGATTTAATAAAGTAAATAATATAATTCGTTTATAAATAAAATTTTATATTAAAATATACTTTTATATATCTTAAGTAATAAAACTTATAAAGTTCATTTAATATCATAAAAATACTGCGATAGATTCTATTAAGGTAGTTATATAATTTGTATTACATTTCTAGTTAATAATATAGTATTGATAATAATAATAAGTAACAGTCGTGTTATTTTGGAATAATAACAATTTGATAAAAAAAAATTAAGACAACGATATTAACGACGATAATAATCATTTTTACGAAATTTTAATTGACTATAACTTTTAATCCGTCCATCAAATCTATTTGGCATCTAAAGGAAAAGTTCTTAATTTTTTTCTAGCTTTTTAAGGACATGCAAATCTTATATCTTCCTTCAACTATAATATAACAACCTTTAAGATTCGGCATAACCTATCTAAGGGCACTATCAAATTTACAACCATGCATAATCCTATTTTCTCGAGCACTAGTCAGGGATACACTATTAGTATGTAAAAATTAAATTAGGAGTACTCACGTATCAATATTGAGGTTCAATATTGTAGGAAAGGTACGTAGACGCAATGGAGGTGACAAACACTAGTTTAACCTCACAAGCATACCCATGAACAATACCCATCACCTCCATAACCATAACTCATAATTTCCTTAGCTCTATCCCGCTCATAAAACCCGTTTTGAAATAACTCGCCCATGACCTCGTCGTAGTATTTTATGTATAATAATACTAATAATAATAATAATAATAATAACACTAACAATAATAATAATAAATATAATTATAGAGAGAGTGTGAGAGATAGATAGTTAGAAAACAATTATGATCGATCCTATATATATAGATTTATAAATAATATAATAATATAATATAATATTAATAAAAATTAAAAACATGTTGCATAGTGAGCCGCCACCAAAATATGTCGGCACAAGATTACACGTTTCGTGTAGATAGGTACACGATTCGTGTATGGTGTCTTCATGAAAGTTGTAGATTTTTGAGTTACGGTCGTTTGGACACCGGAATCACCCTTTTTCGAGTCAGTATGATTTAGTTATGATTTTTCTCGTGCAAGTGCGCAGGTTTAGTGATTTCCAACATTTTAACTTTCAATCTTGTGATGAAATGTTGTAGTCTTTTGGTGCTCATTAGAAATCTTTATTTTATATTTATTTTTATTTTTATATCATTGAAAATCCATAAAAATATTTTATAATCAAATTCTATTATATCGAAAAAAAATGTGTTTGTACTAAATTGAATAAATATAATTTAGTTTTCCAGAATTAGTTATATTCAAAATCATTCTTTAAAAGGTTTCATCTATATCGTAAAACGTCTTCAATATTAAGAAAACTAAATAATTAACCTACCAAGTGACACAAGTCAATCATTGCAAGGTACGCTTTTGATAATTAAACGAGACTCTCCGCTAACCTCTGTCTAATCCTCAATAATAACACTTTTGTTCTTACATGGAATCACTTTACTAAATATTCCGAATACCGTTAAAAGTAAGAGTTTTCTAATTCAAGTGGACCTCATAACAAAGACTCGTAATTATAATTCAATGTACCTGATAAATCAATCACTTGATATTATCTTTTAATCTCATTGATAAACTTACATCGAACAAATACGTTCAAGTAAAGTATTATTCACTAACTACTGTGATAGCATTTCTATGTTCATAAAATAGATCTCGTAGCTTATATTCATATCAACTAATTCGTTCAATGCTTTCAAGTCACATAATAATCTCATAATCTATTTTTGTATCACCAAGCTCTTAAATGTTTTATCAATATTTCTTAGCTTAAAAAAAAAATACACATATGTACATACACATACATTTCTATTTACACATTTTTGTTCGTGAATCGTCAGACATGGTCAAAGGGTAATTGATTACATGAATATAGTTTTCAAACTTTTCGAGACTCAACATTACAGATTTTGCTTATCGTGTCGGATACATATAAAGATTAAAGTTTAAATTTGATCGGAAATTTCCGGGTCACTACAGTACCTACCCGTTAAAAGAAATTTCGTCCCGAAATTTGATAGAGGTCGTCATAGCTAATAGTAAGAATGTTATTATGACGAATATAAGCTGATACATAGAGTTTTATCATGATTAAGAAGTACGGATAAAATAATTCGATTTCTCGAAGCGTATGAGTGAAGCTATCGTAAAAGAGCGAAATGAGTAAATGTAGATTTGTTTTAACTGATGACGTAGCTATGATTGATTTCCGGAATTTAAGGGATTTAAAGAAAATTTTCGTAATAAGATTTGGTTCTTCGGCGACTTAGGAAATCAGGATCTTCTTTGAGTAAATGTAATAATCTGTTCCGATTGCTCTGTCGGATATTTTTCTATAAATCCACCCTCTTTGTTTCCTTACAACTCACACCTTCTATTCTTTCTCCTCAGTTCATACTTTAAAACATTCGTCAATATGCTCCATCCCATTTTGATCCTTGATATACTCTTAATTTTTACATCTGTCATCCTTCTCTTTCATCTACCACCGGAAGATTTTATTTACTTCTACTATTATCTTGGGGTTATAGTGTTATTAATTTTTCCGTGCCTTTACGTGGCAATACGTATTGATATGCACGGTTTGTAGCTTCAGGGTGGTTGTTGAGTTTTATATCTTCCCTTATATTTCGATGCCCCTGCATCTGTCTTCTATAATCATTGTCACCCATAATTAATATTCTCTTTTATTTGCTGCGGTTTATGCTCCAATTTCTAGTTTGGAGCTTCATTCTTTCGTTTCCTCTTCCCGTCCTCGAGTCAAGCGAGTAATGGTCCAGAATTTGCAGTTATGAATTTCGGAATGAACATAGTTAATGTTCTAAGAAGGAAATCTTAATGATGCGATTTTGACTTGTCAAATTACCAGAATATCCTGTAAAAGATCGAATCATCAAGAAATATTTTCTTGCTATGTTTAAGGATTAGATCGAATGTAAGAGTCGTGTAAATGGCACATGATGATGGTGCTGTGAATCATCACATCCCATTAGAAACTTAACATGACCTACTGTAATATAATGACGTTGATCAAGTGTCATTATATTATATTAACTCATGTATCAGTTCCCAACACTACTTCAAAAACATTCATATTCGAATTTTTCAGTATTTAGAAACTAACACAGTTTCTTTTTATGTTGCAGATATTACAGAGAGATAATTGATTTCAAATGAGAATACTTATGAAAATATCTTCAGAATTATCAAGGATATTTATAATGAAAGATACTATGATATCTTAGAATATTCAAGATATGATGATGATGAAGAATATTTGTCTGTGGAGATTTAGAATAAGAAATAAGGTGTTCGCTAACGAGTTCAGCAGGCACTGAATCATTTGGATCCTTTGAAGGCAGATTCAGTCTCTGTGATTTGTCCATGGCTTCCTTCATACTTTGCTCAATCCATTTTTCAGTACCAAATCCTTTCTTTTTCTGAGCTTTACCAACTCACTATCTTTTATCATCAAACTTTTGACCGTTTAAACCATCTACCATTTTTATGTTTCCTCTGCATTTAATGCAATAATATCTGAATCTCTGGTTATCAATCTGAGGTGGGTTCAGAAGAATCGTGTTTTAGATGATTAAACGCTGGTGGTAATATGGTGGAATATGAAAGGTTCCCCAGTAATAATGACGAAAGGGCAACGTATCTATCAGGGTTATAATAAGACTGGTCCGACTGAAAAAATCGAAGTTGACTTGCTGGATCCGTGACAAAATTGGCTACTTTGAAAAGGAATCGAAATGTTGTTCTTGCTAGAAGAATTCGACGCAGGTACATGTTAGATTATGACTTTGGTTTCGAGAGTTTTTCAGGTACAAAACTTCGGGTAACGTGTGGTTGGATCATCATCTCAATTGTTTATTATTTGAAGTGTCTTCTAGAATTTCGGAGGGTTTTGATTGCAGATTGTCATAGTCAATATCCAAATGATGAAATCGTCCTAAATCCCGAATGATTTCTCATATCCATCTTGTGTGTTACGATTAAAAGTGATGTGCTATCACAGTTTTGAAGTCAAAGTATAGCTTTGAAAAATATAAGGATCTAAGAGTGATGATTTTGGTTGTATCTCGAGTTGAATTCTGAAATTCCCAAAATCAGAATATGTAATTAGATTCGAATGAGTAGGATTGTTTTGATTTCTATAGAAGAATGTATATTGGTTTAGTTGATGATTATTGAATCAGAATTGAAGAATGTAACATATTAATTGTGATTTTATATATCTCTCGGGTATTACCTACCCGTTAAAAAAAATTTCACAAATAATATTTTGAACAAGAATTCTCATTACAATCTTTATGAAAATATATGTGGGTATATTTTCTTCAGATGTAGTACAGATTCAATGAGTTAATATCATACTAAGCTCATTTGATTTTCGGATTGAATTAGAAATGAATTTTCTCTAAAACATTAGAGATTACATAAACTTTGCGGAGTATTTCACTAATGTAATCAATGCTTCAATATTTATATGTATTTCCTTAGTGAATCATGCTGATGCTCATGGAACTCTTGCTAACTTCGCAAGATACGAATATTGTTTTCCCGTAAATTTCGGGTATATCAAAGATGAAAGTGTATAATCAAACATGTTATTGAATGATACACTTGATTTATTATGAAATAAAATTCATTGAGTTGAAGCAGAGATTGTAGTTAACAATGATTAAATTGTTAACGAAGAATGTACATCATAGCAAATTAGTAATATGAATTAACCAGATAGTTAAGTTCCATACATAATAGCTTAGTACAGAAAGATTTATTATGGTAAAAAAATTTTTTTTTTATAGAATATACATATAAATTCTTCGGAGGAACTGAGTTAATACTTCATAACTCGTTGATACAATATACTTGTTATTAATTTGTAATGGTTTCCACAGTGATTCTTGAATTGGCGAAACTTGTGAGGTTAGAGGTGCTGACGATTCTAACAATGTTGACAGCATTGACTGTGTTGGTGAGGCTATTGGTACTGCTGATGATGTTGGTAAAACAAGTCTAGCTTGTACCTTACGCACCAGTCTTGTTAGGGTTTCGGTTCTTCTCTCTATCATCTCTGTCCACTCATCTGGTTTACGGTTAAGGCTGAGATAGATAATCTCTAAAACTTTAGAGATTACCTAATCACCACAGAATGTTTCTCCGATGAAGTTATGAATCAATACTTCATCGTTTGTTGTTGTTGGTACTCCTTGGTATCTTTGGTGCGTGTGACGTTGATATCCGATATACAGATTGGGATATTGAGGTGTGTGATGCGGATGTGATTGTTGGTGGTGGTAATGATCCTGTTGATGTTAATAATGGTGGTTGATGTTGATGTCGGTGATGCTGCTGGTGCTTTTAGTATTGAGACTTGCGATGTGGATGTTATTGGCGGTACTGGTTACGCTGCTGGTGCTGCTGATGGTGTTTGTAACCTTCGCACCGTATTCTCCAAAGCCACTACCCGAGCGCGAAGCTCGTTAACTTCTTCTATTACACCGGGGTGATCGTCGGTTCGGACGAGCGGATAAATATAATCAAGAATTTGGTGTAGTATATAATCGTGACGAGATACTCTGGAGATGAGAGAGAAAATGGTTTCTCGAACAGGTTCGCCGGTAAGTGCTTCAAGTTCATTGTCAATAGGGCAATTTGGTGGATGGAAAGGATCACCTTCTTCTTGTCTCCAATAATTGAGGAGGCTACGAACCCATCCCCATTTCATCCAGAATAGGTGATGACTGATTGGTTGATCTATTCCGGTCATACTGCTTTCGGAGCTGGAATGAGACTCCATATCGGAATAGCTGTCGTAATCTGAGGAATTCGAACTGGTTGAGGGATCCATCTCGTATGATCAAGGGAATGAATTTTTGATATGAAATAGATTATAGGAGTTAGATTTGATATCTTTCTATACATAATTTACATATGTATATATAATACCAAAATCCCATAAATTACGGAGAATCTTTGAAAAATGTCAGTCAAAGTTCACATTATCAGATATGCTAAGATAAGAATTCGTCTATACACTATTATGCAATAAATGCAGGAAAGCGCGTCTAGACTTAAAAATGATAAGCAGGTAATTTTCGACACGAAATGATAAGAAAAACTTTTGACATGCAGACACGGTCGAAGTCCAGACTCACTAATGTATCCTAACGACTTATTAGTTAGACACACTAATGCAGACCTGGTTCGCTAAGACCACCGCTCTGATACCAACTGAAAGGACCCGTTCATATACATTATAAACGATTCACAATAGTTGATTACATTGCGAGGTATTTGACCTCTATATGATACATTTTACAAACATTGCATTCGTTTTTAAAAGACAATCTTTCTTTACATCGAAAATTGACATGTATGCATACCATTTCATAATATCCAAACTATAAATGACCTAATCTGTCATTTACTTAATAATAATCTTTAATGAACTTCAACGACTCGAATGCAACGTCTTTTGAAATATGTCATGAATGACTCCAAGTAATATCTTTAAAATGAGCTAATGCACAGCGGAAGATCTCTTTCAAACCTGAGAATAAACATGCTTTCAAGTGCCAACCAAAAGGTTGGTGAGTTCATTAGTTTATCATAACCATTTATTTCCATCATTTTAATAGACCACAAGAATTTCATTTCCAGTTCTCATAAATATACGTCCCATGCATAGAGACAAAAAAATAATCATTCATATGGTGAACACCTGGTAACCGACATTAACTAGATACATATAAGAATATCCCCTATCATTCCGGGATCCTCCTTCGGACATGATATAAATTTCGAAGTACTAAAGCATCCGGTACTTTGGATGGGGTTTGTTAGGCCCAATAGATCTATCTTTAGGATTCGCGTCAATTAGGGTGTCTGTTCCCTAATTCTTAGATTACCAGACTAAATAAAAAGGGGCATATTCGATTTCGATAATTCAACCATAGAATGTAGTTTCACGTACTTGTGTCTATTTTGTAAATCATTTATAAAAATTGCGCATGTATTCTCAGCCCAAAAATATAAAGGGTAAAAAGGCAAATGAAACTCACCATACTGTATTTTGTAGTAAAAATACATATAACATCATTGAACAAGTGTAAGGTTGGCCTTGGATTCACGAACCTAAATTATTTATATATAATTATGTATTTGTCAATATTTGTCTAATACATTAAGTTAAGTCATAGTGTACCACAATCCTAATGCTCGAGTCTAGTATGCAAAGGTCGACAAAAATTAGTTTAACTCCAAATGATTTCAAAACTTTATAAATGTTTTATTATATAATTTAAATATCGTCGTTTTATATTTTTAAAATATTTTTTTTTTTAAAGATTTAATAAAGTAAATAATATAATTCGTTTATAAATAAAATTTTATATTAAAATATACTTTTATATATCTTAAGTAATAAAACTTATAAAGTTCATTTAATATCATAAAAATACTGCGATAGATTCTATTAAGGTAGTTATATAATTTGTATTACATTTCTAGTTAATAATATAGTATTGATAATAATAATAAGTAACAGTCGTGTTATTTTGGAATAATAACAATTTGATAAAAAAAAATTAAGACAACGATATTAATGACGATAATAATCATTTTTACGAAATTTTAATTGACTATAACTTTTAATCCGTCCATCAAATCTATTTGGCATCTAAAGGAAAAGTTCTTAATTTTTTTCTAGCTTTTTAAGGACATGCAAATCTTATATCTTCCTTCAACTATAATATAACAACCTTTAAGATTCGGCATAACCTATCTAAGGGCACTATCAAATTTACAAGCATGCATAATCCTATTTTCTCGAGCACTAGTCAGGGATACACTATTAGTATGTAAAAATTAAATTAGGAGTACTCACGTATCAATATTGAGGTTCAATATTGTAGGAAAGGTACGTAGACGCAATGGAGGTGACAAACACTAGTTTAACCTCACAAGCATACCCATGAACAATACCCATCACCTCCATAACCATAACTCATAATTTCCTTAGCTCTATCCCGCTCATAAAACCCGTTTTGAAATAACTCGCCCATGACCTCGTCGTAGTATTTTATGTATAATAATACTAATAATAATAATAATAATAACACTAACAATAATAATAATAAATATAATTATAGAGAGAGTGTGAGAGATAGATAGTTAGAAAACAATTATGATCGATCCTATATATATAGATTTATAAATAATATAATAATATAATATAATATTAATAAAAATTAAAAACATGTTGCATAGTGAGCCGCCACCAAAATATGTCGGCACAAGATTACACGTTTCGTGTAGATAGGTACACGATTCGTGTATGGTGTCTTCATGAAAGTTGTAGATTTTTGAGTTACGGTCGTTTGGACACCGGAATCACCCTTTTTCGAGTCAGTATGATTTAGTTATGATTTTTCTCGTGCAAGTGCGCAGGTTTAGTGATTTCCAACATTTTAACTTTCAATCTTGTGATGAAATGTTGTAGTCTTTTGGTGCTCATTAGAAATCTTTATTTTATATTTATTTTTATTTTTATATCATTGAAAATCCATAAAAATATTTTATAATCAAATTCTATTATATCGAAAAAAAATGTGTTTGTACTAAATTGAATAAATATAATTTAGTTTTCCAGAATTAGTTATATTCAAAATCATTCTTTAAAAGGTTTCATCTATATCGTAAAACGTCTTCAATATTAAGAAAACTAAATAATTAACCTACCAAGTGACACAAGTCAATCATTGCAAGGTACGCTTTTGATAATTAAACGAGACTCTCCGCTAACCTCTGTCTAATCCTCAATAATAACACTTTTGTTCTTACATGGAATCACTTTACTAAATATTCCGAATACCGTTAAAAGTAAGAGTTTTCTAATTCAAGTGGACCTCATAACAAAGACTCGTAATTATAATTCAATGTACCTGATAAATCAATCACTTGATATTATCTTTTAATCTCATTGATAAACTTACATCGAACAAATACGTTCAAGTAAAGTATTATTCACTAACTACTGTGATAGCATTTCTATGTTCATAAAATAGATCTCGTAGCTTATATTCATATCAACTAATTCGTTCAATGCTTTCAAGTCACATAATAATCTCATAATCTATTTTTGTATCACCAAGCTCTTAAATGTTTTATCAATATTTCTTAGCTTAAAAAAAAAATACACATATGTACATACACATACATTTCTATTTACACATTTTTGTTCGTGAATCGTCAGACATGGTCAAAGGGTAATTGATTACATGAATATAGTTTTCAAACTTTTCGAGACTCAACATTACAGATTTTGCTTATCGTGTCGGATACATATAAAGATTAAAGTTTAAATTTGATCGGAAATTTCCGGGTCACTACAAATAACATTCCCATGTTGAGTGATAATCTCCACATATTTCACAACCAGTTATTGTTTCGTCATTCGTGATCCAAGATTGACCGAACGAATTGTCATCAACATCCGTTTGAGAGTATTGATTTAATTGATTTTGGATATCAAAAAGAGTTTCCATAGCCTTGTTTTCAAAATTTTCCATTTTATTGCGATGGCCAAATTTTAGATACAATGTGGTGCATTTACCAATTATCCTATTAGTTATAAAAATAGAAAAACTTATATAAGTTGTCCAATTAATAGACTTTTCTGCTTTTGCCCACGTTTCGAATAGCCAATAGATGCAGCAGGGAGCCAGAACCCTTTAAATCGGAAGCTCACAACTCAGCCATTAACAAATTCAACTATTACTACGAAGTAGAAAATTTGGATGTCTATCAATTTAACCACTTAAAATAATTTTTCGTTGAAATTTAAAGATATTTTAGAGAAGAAATAGAAAAATTCTATGTCCTAAAAACTATAGTGTCGAGAAATAAGAAAGAAAAAGAGTGCGCGTCGAAAAACGTCGAAAAATAAAAATAAGAAAATAGCGCGTCGTAACTTAAAAGTCTAAAAATTAAATCTAAAAAGTTACGCCTAAAGGTATTAAAGCTTAAAGGAATTCTATATCCAAAACGGCAATAACTTAATTAGGCACTAAAATCTAAAAACTGCGTCGCAAAATTCTAAAGAACTTAAATCTTAGTCTAAAGAAAAAGCACTTAAGGGATTTTACGGCAAAGCCTAAAAATCTAGAAAATAAAAATAATCTACGGCAAACTAAACTTAAAACTAGGATTACGAACGATAAAAATTAAATATTACGAAGAAAAAACTAAATAAAAGGATACAAAATATAAAAAGAAATAAAAAGTGATAAAATTACTTATTTTTATAAAAATATTATTTTTATATTTATTTTATAATAGTATTAATTTTTATATATAAATAAAACTAAATATAATTAATTATAACTAATTAATTTAAAAACTTAAACTAAATAATAATAATAATAAAGTAATTAGGGTTAAATAATAATAATAATTAATAATACCCCGTAATTAATGCTTTTTAGGGTTTCTGGTCAGGCTGGTCAGGGCGGCTCCGCGAGTCGTGGAGTTCTAAGCCTGCAAACTCCGCGAGTCGTGGAGTTTGAAAGACGTTTTTTTTATTTTATATTGTTTTTCTAAAATGATATATAAATATATTTATAGAAAAATAAATTAAAAATATAGCGTTTCGCCGAGTCCCCGGCAGCAGCGCCAAAAACTTGATGTGGTAGCGTGGGGGTACGTGATAGTACTATATTTTACTACGAAATACGTTACAAATTACACAAGTTTTAATTATTTATTTACAAATGAGATATACCTAAACCTTGCTACAACACTATAGGCAGTGTACCTAATCGTAGAGTAGTATAGTTTTTAGTAAGTCCGGTTCGTTCCACATGGAGCGGGCTTATTGCACACTATATTTTTAAACAACTATATTTGTACAAAATATATATAATTATATATAATATATATAATAATATATAAAAGGGGGTTTACCGTTTAATGACCGGTTTGTCGATTTATATTTTAAGCAAAGCGTATAGTAAATGACGATATTTAAATAACAATAATTAAAATGACAATAAATAAAAGTACGAGGAAAAATGAAATAAAATATATTATGCTTATTTAAGCTTCCGTAACCATGATGTTTGACGTGTTGATTTTAGTTTTATGCCCATGGGTTAATTGTCCTTTGTCCTGGATTATTTAATATGTCCGTCTGGTTTTTTGTCCATAACAGTCCATCGGTCATAAATTTAAAGTGCGAGTGTCCTCGTCAAATTATCCTTATACCCGAAGTCAAATATTCCAACTAATTGGGGACTTAAACTGTAACAAGGTTTTAATACTTTGTTTAATAATTACACCAGGATATCAACTGCGTGTAACCCAAGGTTTTAATACTTTGTTATCAATTATGCCAAGTGTCCTTGTGCATAATTTCACCCCTGTTTTAATAATTCCATAGACTATTAATCCATTCCCGTGTCCGGTTAAATGAACGATTATTCGTACATATAAATACCTCGCCCATCGTGTTCGATCGAGTGTATATGGTTATTTATAAGTACATCCAATTGTAAATCTTTATATTAAAATTAACAAACTATCATTTAGTTAAACAAATATAAAGCCCATTAATAGCCCATAGTCTAATTTCCACAAGTGTCGTTCTTTTGTCCAAACCCCAATTATGGTACAAAGCCCAATTACCCAATTTTAGTATTTTAGCCCAACATCATGATTACTTCGGTTCAAATAAGCATAATAACAACTTAGTTACGAGACATTAATTTAAAAAGGAGAACATAGCTTACATTGATTATTTATCGCGTAGTGGTACACGGACAGAGCTCCGACTTTAAAACCCGTAAAAATAACTTTTACATAACCCAAACTAATCTAATATAAAACTAACCTATACTATATATATATATATATATATATATATATATATATATTTATTTATTTATTACAGAGTATTATTATTATTATTTTTTTATTATTAAACTCGGCAGAATGCATGGCCTTTTATAGGGATTTCTAATTTTTCAAACTCCGCGAGTCGTGGAGTTTTTGGCCTTCAAACTTCGCGAGTCGTGGAGTTTGATTTTCCAGCTCACATCATTTTGGATCTTTGCTTGTCGACGTTATTAAATAATAATATAATATATATATAATTTTTAAGAATTATTTATATATTATATTTTATTTATGTGCATAGTTGACTTGTAATTTTTGCACCGTTGCGTCGCGCGTTGAGAGTTGACTCATGTCCCGGTTCAGAATTTTCGAACGTCCTTTCGTATAATTTAATATCTTGTTCTTTGCGTTCCTCAACTTGTACTCTTATCATTTTTAGACGTTTCTCATCAATAAATTGAACCACTTGGATTGTATCTTGTACATTTGAGCTTTTTGGTCATTTGCGTCTTCAAATCGTCGTTTTCGCCTTTTGTCTTCGCACGTATTTAATATAAACGATTACAACTTAAAATAGGACAATTACAACTAAATAATTTACATATTGGGAGGATATTGCTACTAAATATATGTTCATTTGGAGCACTATCAGAGCCCATTTGTACCATGCAGGATTTAAATCTTGTGGTCTATCAAAATGATGAATTTTATTATTTTATGATAAACCTATGAACTCACCAACCTTTTGATTGATACTTGAAAGCATGTTTATTCTCAGGTATTAAAGAAATATTTCGCTGTGCATTTGCTCATTTTAAAGATATTACATGGAGTCGATCGTCGCAATGGGACCAGATGTTGGTGACTTCGTCCAGATGGATTAAGACGGGGTATGACATGTGGTATCAGAGCGGTGGTCTTAGCGAACCAGGTCTTGCATTAGTATGTCTAACTAGTAGTTGTTTAGATGCATTAGTGGGTCTGGACTTCGACCATGTCTGCATGTCAAAAGTTTTGCTTATCATTTTTGTCGAAAAATTACCTGCTTATCATTTTTAGTCTAGACACATCATACTGAAATGATTGCATGAATAATGTATAGACAAAGTTCATATCTTAGCGTATCTGCTAATTTATATCTTAGCGTATCTGTTATTGTTACCTTTGCCTGACAGATTCCGTAGATTCCTCCGTAACTTATGAGATTTTAGTATTATATATGCATATGTAAATTATGTATTGTAGGGTACTAATCTACATCCTATGATCTATTTCTTATTGAAAATCCTTCATCTGATCGTACGAGATGAATCCCTCAACCAGTTCGAATTCCTCAGATTCCGACAGCTATTTCGATATGGAGTTTCACCTAAGCTCCGGAAGCAGCGTCACCAGAATGAATCAGCCAATCAGCCATCCCCAATTCATCTGATGGGTTCGTAGTCTACTTAATCATTGGAGACAAGAAGAAGCGATCCCTTTCATCCTCCATATTATCCTCTGGGCGAAGACCCTGAAGTATTCACCGGCGAACCAATCCGAAACACCATTTTCACTCCCATTTCCCGAATATCTCGCCACGATTATATTCTATCTAAAATTCTAAACCTTAGTCATCCGTTTGTTCCAACTGAAAATCATCCTGATGTAATAGAAGAAGTCAAAGAGCTTCGCACCCGAGTTGTAGCCTTGGAAAATATGGTGCAAAACGTACCAGCTTCAGCAACATCACCGGCACCAACAGTACCATCAGTAACAGCACCCGTACCATCAATAACACACGCCTCAACATCTCATTCTGTACATCGATTATAATCATCAATCTACGTATCGTTCTACATTATTTATCTTCGTTCGACATGATGATTATCTAATCTCTAATGTTTTAGAGATTATGTACTCTAATTTTAACCGAAAAGCAAATGAGTTTAATGTTATATTAACTCATTAAATCCATGATTACATCTGAAGAAAATATATATGTAACTATATTTTCATAAAGATTGTAATTAAAAATTCTTTCGTACAAACTATTAACGATGAAAATATTTTAACGGGTAGGTAATACCCGAGGAATATTTAGATTTCACATTAATAAGTTACACTGTACATTCTTCGAATTTGATTCAACGATCATTTACTATCCTATTTACAACCACCGATATACGTATCTGTTCACCAAAGAATAACTATTTCATTCAAATTCAATTTCATATTTGGATTTTGACCTATCAGAATCCAACAAGTGGCATAATGAAGAAATAATTGACACAATAAAAATTGATTAGAAACAGACTAATTAATAATATGAAATTTTGTTAAGAAATCACGCTAACAAAATCCTAGCTAACTGTTCCTAGCTAACTGTTAATTCCGTATTACATTTTATTTTATCAATTTATTTACCGCAATTTAATTATCGCAATTTTATTTATCGTCATTTAATTTCTGTTATTTACTTTACGCATTTTATTTATCATCATTTAATTTCTGTATTTATTTTACGCACTTTAAATATCGGGACACGTATACAAGGTTTTGACATATCATATCGACACACACACACACACACACACACACACACACACATATATATATATATATATATATATATATATATATATATATATATATATATATATATATTATTTGGAATAACCATAGACTCTCTATATGCAGTAATGATCGAGTTCTCTATATAGGGTTGAGGTTGATTCTACAATAATATATATACTTTGAGTTGTGATCGAGTCTGAGACATGTACACGGGTCACGATACCTATTAATTAATTCGAATATTATATATTAAACTATATATAATTATTGGACTATTAACTGTGGGCTATCGACTGTGGACTAATAACATTGGATAATTAAAATGAATTAAAATATTGGTTATAACATATGAAACTAAACATTTCTTCAAGTTTGCCACTTGATTTCATCTTAAACCTCATTTGTATCTTGACAATTACAATCTGCGTTTAAACCTTTCATGATTCTTGAAAACATCTCAATCGAAAGGATGAACCAACCGCACTTCATCTACGGAAGGAAAGATTTATGCATATAGTTATGCACCTGAAGACACTCGGAACTTGAGTAAACGTTTAACGCATATCTGTGCTAGCTTCTTTGGCATTATTATTACCCAAAATAACTTTACAATCCCTTCTCAAGGTAGCAAATTTTGTCACAGATCCAGAAAGTCAACTTCAATTTTTCGTTAGAATCAACCTTATTATAACTTTGATATATACGTTTGCCAGTGTTATTGTTACCGGAAAACCTTTTATATTCCACCATATTACTAGCAGACGTACCAGCAACCTCTTTGCTCCCTGGCTTAAATCTCTCCGACAAATCACTATATTTATCTATTGAAGTCTTATCATGAACTCATCGGCATCTTGTAACGATAATTACCATACCAAATATCGGGAGGCATCAATCGATAATCTCAAATTTCTCAGCGATTATACGACAACAATTATATATATATATATATATATATATATATATATATATATATATATATATATATATATATATATATATATATATATATATATATATAGCTTCTATCTCCTGGATTTACGAAACTTCAATTCTAAATTTTTGAAAAGCACTCTAGCTTACGAATCAGATCTCTGAATTCTGAAAAAGCTGATGAAGCAGCGAAAACTGAAGACTGTTTAGATAGTCAAAAGTTTGATAATAAAGAGCGACATACTGGAAAAACTCAAAAGTTTTTATACTGAAAAAAAAATGAATTGAGCAAACCATGAAGGAGACTGTAGACAAATCACAAGGACTAAACTTGTACATAAAGAATCTTGATGATTATGTTTCTGATGAAATCTTCAGCGAATGTTTTGCTTCCTACTATTTCAATTCTTTGCAGAAAAAGTATCTGCATCATCCTTTAATTTCAGGTACTTTAGAAATACTATGAAATCATCGTATCTTTCGTTATAAATATCTTCGATATTCCTGAGGATACCTTCACAGCTATTCTTGTTCAAAATTATTTATCTCTTCGCGCTATCCGTGTTACGTCATAAATAAAACTATTTTAATTTCTAAATTTCTTTAAAATTCGAGTTTAAATTATGAATGATTTCCTAGAGAAGTGTTGGGAATTGAAGCACGAGTTAGTATAATATAATGACGTCAGGCCAACGTGGTTATATTACAGTAAGTCATGCTGAGTTCCTAATAGAACGTGATGATGGTTCACAAATCATACCCTCATCATGTGCCATGTTACATAACTCCTTCATTCTACTTAATCTCTAAGCATATCACGGAAATATTTCCTTAATATTTATGTTCTTTCGTAATTCCAACATTTTGCTAATAAATAGTGTTATTTCATTTTCTTTCTGATTATAAGACTTCTTTAAATCCCCTTAATTCCGGAAAATCAACGGTGACTACGTCGAAAGTTAAATCTCTATCTCAATCTTTTGTGACAGCTTCACTCGTACGCTTCACATAATCGAATTGTTTTATCTATATTAATCAATAATGATAAAACTCTAACTCCTATTCATCATGAAAACATTTTTATTATTAGCCATGATGACCTCACTCAAATTTCGGGACGAAATTTCTTTAACGGGTAGGTACTGTAGTGACCTGGAAAATTTTAACTAATTTTAAACCAAACTCTCGATACGATTTAATATTTTTGACACGATAAGCAATGTCTGTAAGGTTGAGTCTCAAAAAGTTTGAACTGTTTCATATATTCAATTGACCTTCGACTGTTCTCGACGATTCACGAACAACTATTTGTAAATAGATATGTGTGTATATATATAAATAATAATTGGAAGTATAATTTGAAATATTGAATGTTGTTGTTAAGAAATATGATATTATAATAATTATTATTTAAAACATATCTATATATACATAAAAGTATATTAAAAATAAATATTTAAATGATTGTAATACTCGTTTGATATTCCGATTGATATTAGAGAAGTTTAATTCGAACTTATATGATTTTAAAATAAACGGTGATCCGAAAATGAGTTCTATAAATTTTAGGCTTATTACTAATATGTTTAGAAGTTGTTTGTCAAATTTTAAAACTTTTTATATTTTACTTGAGGTTGGGAGTGAATAATTAATGTAATTTTTATTTAACAAATTAATAACCAAATTTTATACCATAATGACTAAAATAAATAAATATAGTTAATTTAAAAAAATTGGGATTTTTTTGTGAACTTTTATCCGTCACTAATTATCAACGGAGCACGAGATGATATCGGTATTAATTAACGTCGGTAATAAGAATCCAAGGTATAAGGCTGCTTTACTATGCCTTACTTTTTGATATGAATTATTTTATTAGTAGCCAATTGACATCGTGTGTCTTTTCCCTTTAGAATGATCATGCCTATTTAAAATTTGTTAATAACTTTCTAATATTACTGTATTATTTTGTTTGATTTTTTTGTCAATATTTAGACTTTATTTTGCGAATCATCTAGTGCAATGTATATGTAATTTCTATTCATAGCTGGGGACGTTTGTTTGAATTTAGCGAGGAAAGATTACAATAAAGTTAAACTTAAAAAGTTTGAAAGTTGGTTTAGTGATGATAGAGTAGACTTCTATGTTAGTATATTTTATAAATATTATAAAATCCCCACCACCTCTACATATATATTACTCCGTATAAACATAAACATATAGATATTTAAACATTCTCCCATATTACCTTTCACCACCACATCACCTAATATCACCACCATAGCAAACATCCACTTCTATTATTGACCATCAAGTTATCAAGTATCAATTTCATGTTTTCAGTCGTTATTCATAAACCGTTACCACCCTTCTTTCTTTCAGGATGATAAACAAACACCACACACCCAATTCTAGTTTTGCTTTTGTGTCCTGACCATCGTCTACTCACCACCCTCACCGGTTATCACCATCATCGAACACCTCCTTTAATCACCACTCCCCGGCTACCACTGTAAACGAGAACCACCCTACACCGCCACCTTCCTTCTTGTTTTTCTATATCGTGAAACCCACTTCCACCACCTCAACCAATCGCACCACCAACTTGCAACTATCTTCAAGTGCTACTGATAATCGTTACTTCTACTGTTCCTGATAATTACTCATGCATTTAGTCATGTTCGATTAAGATCAAATGGAACCACCGGCTGCGATTACTGTTCCGGTTAATTCTTCATTTTTTTCTTCTTTCTGTCTTGATCAAACCACGCCATCACCATTTGTTTACTACACATTTTTACTTCTACTGCTACGCTGCATATACTTTCTATGTTATTTTCTATTCCAATCAAACAGCTCCTAAAACTAACCTTGTTTCGCTGTTTCCTTTATGTTTCTGGTTCGAGAAACAACCCACAATTCACAATCCTGGAACACTTTAAAAAAAAATGAAGAATATGTCCATTACTTTAAAGGTTTATCAACTTGCATGATATAATAATATATGTTGGAAGTAAAAGGAACATTTATGGCAGGCCAAGATGGAAATCAAAGGGATGTTTCATTTTTTAATAACTAGGTGACTCATATGATTATGATAGAATGATTAAAATATGTGACACGTTGTAGTTTTATATCCCTGACAAAACTCCAATCCCTCGTAGGTTTAATTAAACGAGTAAACGAGCCTTTGAATCCATATGCTTTTTAACTTGGGCCAACGAATTTGATTATTGGGCTGCTACGATTCATTTGGGCCAAAAAGATTAGGATACATTTAGAGTGATGATACTGTTAGGACGAGGTATTGAAGATAAAATAGAAACCGAGTTAATATGAGTTATATAGATATAAGACTCGTATAATCTCAGAAAAACAAAGGCAGACGAATGGTTAGGGGTGTTGAGTTTATTCGAGAGGTCGCGTGTTCGAGCCTTGGCAACGGCGTTTTTATTTTTTAGGAGTATTATCGGGTTAGCGAGACGTCACGGGTTCAAACCCGGACTTGGGCAATATTTTTAGAGCTACTTCCTTGAGGTAGTTATTTATCTATTTATTATTATTATTATTATTATTATTGTTATGTTATTGTTATTGTTATTATTATTATTATTAGTATTATCAAAATTAGTATTAATAATAACATTAATATTATTATTAGTATCATTTTTATTAAAAACTATCATTTATATTAAAAGTATCATTTTTACTATTATTATTATTACTACCATTATTAGAGAAATTTTCATTTTTATCAAAATTATTATTATTACTATTATTATTATTATTATTATTATTATTATTATTATTATTATATTTATATTATCAATATTATTATTATCATAATGACTATTATTATTATTATTGTAAAATAAAACAACTTTTATTTATTATCATTATCAATATTATTTTATCAAATAACTATTAGTTATATAAAATTATATTTACTACACATAACATAACTATATTAATACTTTTATAATAAATATTAATTAAAATAATTAATAGGGTTATTAATGAAAAACCTAATTAAAATAACAATTAAACCTCTAATAATATACAAATTTGTTCGATTACCATTTTATGTGTTAATATATATATATATATATATATATATATATATATATATATATATATATATATATATATATATATATATATATATATATATATATATATATATATATATATATATGATATAGGTTCGTGAATCCGAGGCCAACCCTACATTGTTCAAAATAGTCATATGTATTTTTACTACAAAATACAGTATGGTGAGTTCATTTGATTCCCTTTTACTCTTTACATTTTTGGGACTGAGAATACATGCACTGTTTTTATAACTGCTTTATTAAATGCTTTTGAAATATATTTTGAACTGAGAATACATGAAATGCTTTTATAAATGTTTGACGAGATAGACACAAGCAAAACATTCCTCGAATGAATTATTATGCAGACAGAAGTTCTGCGGATTATTATTGAATTATGTGGACGTGATAATTGCCACCATTGAATTATGTGGACATGATAATTGCCACCATTGAATTATGTGGACATGATAATTGCCACCATTGAATTATGTGGACATGATAATTGCCACCATTGAATGTTATGTATCGAGAGAATGATTTTATACACAGGTTATGTGCATGTTATTTTTGTGCACGAGATATGTGTACGGTTACTAAGATTTATGAAAGATGATTTCGTACACGAGAAAGGTGTACTGTATTTAAAAGATATCGCATGTACATTACAGGTGGGTATAGGATTCGGGCCCATTTGTACCATGCAGGATTTAAATCTTGTGGTCTATCAAAATGATGAATTTTATTATTTTATGATAAACCTATGAACTCACCAACCTTTTGGTTGACACTTGAAAGCATGTTTATTCTCAGGTATTAAAGAAATCTTCCGTTGTGCATTTGCTCATTTTAAAGATATTACATGGAGTCGATCATCGCAATGGGACCAGATGTTGGTGACTTCGTCCATATGGATTAAGACGGGGTATGACAATGATAGGAAGAAGAATCGAAACCCTGACAAGAATGGTGCGCGATTTACAAGCTAGACTTGTTATACAAACATCACCAGCAGTTACTGGCAGTATCATCAGCATCAACAATATCGTCAGTACCACCAGCACCGTCAGTACTGTCAGCATCATCAGCACTAGCAGCACCTATAACATCACAAGTTCCACCAGTTCAAGAATCGTCGTGGACATCAACACTGATCAACAACGAGTATTTTGTATCAACGACTTATGAAGTATTAACTCATTCTTCTGAAGAAATTATATATATATTTTATATATATGAATTTTGAAACTATAATAAATCTTTTCGTACTAAGCTATTAAGTATGAATTGAAAAAGGGTAGATACTACTCGTTTAAATTCATATTACTAATATGCTATGATGTACATCCTTCGTTAACAACCTAACCATCGTTAACTACAATCTGTGTTTCAACTCAATGAATTCCATTCCATAACAAACCAGGTGTATTATTCAATCACATGTTTGATTTTACACCTTCGATATACCCAGAACTTTCTAGAAAACATCAATCGTACCTTGCGAAGTTCGCAAGAATTCCACAAGCATCAACATCCTTCACCGAGGAACATCAATAAAAATAAATATTGAAGTATTAATTACATTAGTGAAATACTCCGCGAAGATTATGTAATCTCTAATGTTTTAGAGATTATTCATTCTAATTCAAGCCGAAAAATTAAATGAGCTTAATATGATATTAACTCATTAAATCTGTATTACATCTGAAGAAAATATACATACACATATTTTCATAAAGACTGTAATAAAATTCTATTGTACAAAAATATTAATTGTGAAATTTTTTTTAACGGGTAGGTAATACCTGAGAAATATTGGAGATCACAATTAATATGTTATACGGTACATCATTCAATTAATCAATAATCATTAAACTATAATCACTACTTTCACAACAATATACATTCATCTATAGAAATCAAAACAACCATACTCATTCGAATCTAATTACATATTCTGATTTTGAAATCTTAGAATTCAATTCGAGATATAACTAAAATCATCACTCTTAGATTCCTACATCTTTCAAAACTATACTTTGATTTCAAAATTGTACTAGAACATCATTTCTATTCATGGAACCCAGAAGAATAATTGTATCATTCAAAATCCTAGAACATCATATGTATATTAATAATTACAATAGGAGTTCAAATCCTTCGAAATTCCTGAAGACACACGAGATGATGATCCAACCACATATTACCCACCGTCATGCACCTGAAAAGCTCTCGAAACCAAAGTTATAGTTTAACACGTATCCGTGTCAGATCCTTTGACATTTATTACCAAATATAATTTTTCAATCTCTTTCCAAAATAGACAGTTTTGTCACAGCTCCAGTAAATCACCTTCATTTGTTTATACGAATAAACCTTATTATAACAATTACCCCTTCATCATTGTTACCGGGGAACCTTTCATATCTTGCCACATTAGCAGTAAACTTATAAACAACTTCATTAACCTTCGACTTAAGCCTCTCTGAAAAGTCACTATACTTATTCATTGAAACCCCATCATGTACTCACCTACATCCTGTAACAATAATTGTCATACCAATTACTGAGAATCAACAATCAGTATTTTGAATTTTGCAGCAATTTTACGCCAACAGTTATATATATACATATAACGTCTACCTCCAAGACTTACATACTTCGAATGTGAAGTTTCTGAAAAACATCCCAAACTATGAACTAGTTCTCTGAAATTGGAAAAAATGCTGATGAAGCAGCAAAAACTGTAAACGACTTTAACAGTCAAAAGTTTGATGATAAAGAATAGTATGGTGGTAAAACTGACAAAAAGAGAAGGTTTGGAACTGGAAAACGAATTAAGCAGACCATGAAGGAGGCTGTGGACAAATCACAAAGACTAAACCTGCCTTCAAAGGATCCAAATGATTCAGTGTCTGCTAAAATCGTTAGCAAACACCTTACTTCTTATTCTAAACCTTCACAGACAAATCTTCTTCATCATTCATCGATGTTAGAAATTCTAAGATATTATCGTATCTTTTATTATAAATATCTTCGATATTCCTGAAGATATTTTCACAACTATTCTTATTTGAAATCATTTATCTCTTCGTAATATCTGCAATACAATATAAAAGAAACTGTGTTAGTTTCTAAATTCTGAAAAATTCAAATTAAAAATGTGAATGAAGTAATGTTGGGAACTGAAGCATGAGTTAGTATAATATAATGACACTTGATCAACGTGATTATATTACAGTAAGTCATGCTGAGTTTCTAATGGAACGTGATGATTCACAGATCACACCCTCATCATGAACCATGTTACATAACTCTTTCATTCTATTTAACTATTAAACTATCAAGAAAATATTTTTCTTGATGATTCGATCTTTTTCGATGTATTCTGGTAATTTAACAAATCAAGATCGTGCCATTACGATTTTCTTCTTAGAAAATTAACTATGTTCATCCAAAACTTCATACCTACGAATTCTGGACCATTACATGCGGTGCTTAATGACAAGAAGAGGAAATGAAAGAATGAAGTTTTGAAGTGTAAATGGGGGTATAAACTGCAGTAAATAGGAGAGGGCATTAACTATGGATGACAATGATTATAGGAAACAGAAGCATGGACTTCGAAGAATAAGGAAAAATATAAAACCCAACAACAACACATAATTTACAAACCGTGTATATCAATACATATTGCAACGTAAAGACACGGGAAAATTAATAACACTATAACCCCAAGATAATAGTAGAAGTAAATAAAATCCTCCGATGGTAGATAAAAAAGAAGAATGACAGATATGAAGGTTAGAAGTATATCAAGGATCAAAACGGGATGGAGCGTATTGATGAATACTTTAAAGTATGAATTGAGGATAAAGAATAGAAGATGTGAGATATGGAAATAAGGAAGCGAAGGGGGTAGATTTATAGTGAAATATTTGACAGAGCAATCGGAACAGATTATTGCATTTAATCAAAGAAGATTCTGATTTCCTAAATCGCCGAAGAACTAAATCTTATTACAAAGATTTTCTTTAAATCCCATGAATTTCGGAAATCAATCATAACTACATCATCGGTTAAAACGAATATACATTTACTCATTTCACTCTTTTGCGATAGCTTCACTTATACTCTTCGCGTAATCAAATTGTTTTATCTATATTACTCAATGATGATAAAACTCTATTCATCAACTCATATTCGTCATTAAAACATTTTTATAGTTAGCCATGACGACCTCGATCAAATTTCGAGACAAAATTTCTTTAACGGGTAGGTACTGTGATGATCCGGAAATTTTCGATCAAATTTAAACTGTAATCTTTATATGTTTCTGACACTATAAGCAAAATCTGTAATGTTGAGTCTCGAAAGTTTTAAAATCTATATTCATGTCATCAATTACCCTTCGACTATGCTCAACGATTCACGAACATTTATGTGTATACTGATATGTATTTATAATACATACTTATTAATTGAAAACGTTAACAAAGTATTAGATATATAAAAGTATTTGTTTCAATATGTTTATCGAAGGAATTAGAAGATAATATCTGAAACGACCCGTCAAAGTACACTTGACGACCATCGTTATCTTGGTCCCACAGCTTGATCGAAACTCTATATGAATTTAATAAAACAACCTTGCATTCTTTATTTAAAAATAATTTCCTATAAAGGAAATCTACTAAAATGTATAAGTTTAGAAAAACTATACATAAATATTTTAACCAAAAGTTGACCAAAACAAAGTCAACAAACACCCACTATTTAATGTAACAAAATAGAATGCAAGTTAATGTTTAACAAAAGCTGCCATCATAAATATGCAGACTTTCTAAGCACAGCGGAAGCAGTCAATCATGAACCTGAGAATAAAACATGCGAGTAACTGTCAACAAAAAATGTTGAGTGAATTATAGGTTTAATATTGCAAACAATATTTAATTTAAACCATAAAAATTTATGTTTGAAAACATAAAAACTCCTTTTTGGATCACAAAATTATATGCTAGAAAACATATAAAAGCATTATTCCATTTTCCGTGAGCCACCTGGTAACCACTTAACCATTTATTTACCCTTGCCAAACACAATAAATAATATACACCGAACAAGTGTATCTACAACAAAATACGAAGTACTAAACATTCCGATTATAAATTGCTAGCGCGACTAGCTCGAAATGGGGTTGTCAAACCCGATAGATCTATCCATAGGATTCGCGTTCACCAGTAGAAACCAGTGATTACAATTACCAGATTAGGAAATATTTTTGTTCGACTCACAATGAATAATTTAAACCAACTTCCACTTGTGTCCAATACGTAAAAATAAAATGCATGTATTCTCATCCCAAAAGATTTAAATAGAAAAATGGGACTATAACTCACCTTAATAGCAACGAAGTAACCACACAAATATGCGAACAGCAAATGAAGTAAAGTGATCAGGAATGATCACAACGCCGACCTATAAATAAAGCAGGTCGATATAAATAACTAACTTAGGTCAAGTCTTAGTATGATAGCTATTGTACATGTTGCAAGTAGACATAGAACAACACTCAACATGCATCGGTTTGGTCAAAACAGTGTACGGACACACACTTTCTATTTTTAGAAAGTTTCTATTTTTAGCAGGTTTCCATTTTTGGAAAGTTTCTATTTTAGGAAAGTTTCTATTTTAGAAAAGTTTCTATTTTTGGAAAGTTTCCAAATTTAGAAAGTTTCCATTTTTAGAAAGTTACTATTTTTAGAAAGTTTTTAAGTTAGGAAAGTTTCCTTATTTAGAAAGTCAACAAAAGTCAACTAAAAGTCAAAGTCAACCGAAAGTCAACTCAAAAGTCAACCTTGGTCAAACATAGTCAACATTAATTTTTAAAGTGTAAGTTGTAATAATAATATAAGTTATAATGTTAATTAAAGTTAAATATGTATAATTATGTCATAACATAAGTTTAATTAGATTAAAATGAATTATTAAAGTTAACATAAGTTTAAATGATATAATTAATATAACATAAGTATTTAATTAATTAATTAAATATTAATCATAATATAAGTATTATTAATTAATAATAAATTTTAAATCATATCATAAGTATTATTAATTAATAATGAATTATTAATCATATCATAAGTTTCTAATTTTAATTATTAAATCATAAATATTTAATAATTAAATTATAATTAAATAATAACTAAGCCTTATAATAATTAAATAATTAATTAATCCTTATTATAAGTCTCATTATAATAATCTCATAATATAAGTTTAATACTTATCATAAGTATTTTTCACTAATAATAAAAGTATTATTAATCATAAGTTTAATTAAAAGTTTAATTAAATCATAAGTAATAATTAAATGATATAATAAATATATATCATAAGTCTTAAATTATAATAAATACTTTTTATATCATAAGTAATTTAATAATAATGAAAATCATTATTTATATCATAAGTCATAATTAATAACCATAAGTTTTAATTAAAAGTTCATCGGGTCATAACTTAAGCCCCGGGAATCAGTTTTCGGCGAGTCTTATATATATCTTCACCAAACCAACCCACCCGACACATTAGTGTGCTCAAGAAAATCCCAAGAACAGTCACCAAGTCGTGAGTTACAGCCCTTAATCAGTTTGGACCTTTAATCCGCTCAAAAACGTGTTTTAGTCATAACGGGTGATCCGTGGCTCGGATTTAGATGACCCGAACATGAAAGTTCATCCCATCATCAATACTAACACACTAGTACACCCTAAAGACTCCAAAAATGGCCACAAAGTCGGACCATACCTGATTCAATTCGTTTTCATAAATTTATCTCAACAAAACACCATTTTAATAATATCTAGAGTTCCGGGAATCGAAATGACATGAATCCAGAGTCTAAAATTAATGTCTTGATGAGAGGAACTCATATAGATACTTTAATTTCACTTTTAAATCAGTTAAATAATCATAAATGAACGAAAAAGCTGCTGTTCCAAATTAATCAATCCGAAAACATGTATAATCGAGCAATTCTACGCATACAATCAGCAATACAATAACATGTAAGCATCATACTATCAATATAACATCAAAATACAGAAAATTAAAGAAAAATTAAAAATTTAGGGTTAGGGTTTATACCCTAATCAAGAATCAAATGGTATAGATGTGTAGAGGAGATCGCGTAGAATCCGATTATACTAAAAGCCCTAAATTCCAAGCTAGTATTTGATTGAAGATGATGATGATATGGTGAGTGTGGGTGACGGCCAAGAAACAAGAAAAAGAGGAGAGAAAAGCTTGCTTGGTTAAGAAACAAAATAAGGGAATGAATTAATTTGAGATTAAAATGGAACTAGTCACAAAAATTGCAAAAACACCCCTCCCTTAAAGGGTTCAGCCGAAATATGCATGGTGGTGGGCCCCACTAGCCAAAAATGTTATAAAGTCAAGAAGCTTGTGGCCCGAACGCCCGACCGAAGCCCGAAACGCGAAAACGCTACTACGCGATTGATTTTTCGGAGAGATAACAAATACACGACAAAGAAAATATATAAACACTATATATATTCATATGACATCAAAATATCATATTTAAAATAATTAGGATTTAAAAATCCCAAAAGCTAGACCGTTGTTTTGAAAACCGAAAAGATTCGTCGGATAGAAATCCGCGACACGTAGAAACGTATAACTTAAAATATGAATACAAATATTCATTTAACACATAATAATTAATATTAATATATATATTATTACAAAAATAATAATATAGGTCATAGAAATGATGTGGCATGAACAATAGTTAACAGTCGGTAAATAATTAACGGTAAAAGATAACGAAAAAAGTAGGGTCGTTACAGTACCTTCCCGTTACGGAAATTTCGTCCCGAAATTTAAGCAGGTGTAGGGGTTGACTCAGCATCTGGGAACAAATGCGGGTACTTCTGCTTCATCTGATCTTCACACTCCCAAGTGAACTCGGGACCGCGTCTGGCGTTCCATCTAACCCGGACAATAGGAATTCTACTCTGCTTAAGAGTCTTTACCTCTCGGTCCATAATTTCAACAGGTTCCTCAATAAAATGAAGTTGCTTATCAAAATGCAGATCCTCAAGAGGAATGGTCTCATCGGCCTCGGCCGAACACTTCTTCAAATTTGACACGTGAAAAACGTCATGAACAGCACTGAGTTCTTGGGGCAATCTCAAACGATAAGCCACGGGTCCAACTCTCTCAATAATCTCGAATGGTCCAACAAAACGAGGATTCAACTTTCCCCTTTTACCAAAATTTACCGCACCTTTCCAAGGTGATACCTTTAACATAACACGGTCACAGACCTGAAATTCAATATCTTTCCTTCTCTTATTGGCATAGCTCTTCTGCCGACTTCTGGTGGTTCTCAATCTTTCCTTAATCTGTACGATCTTCTCGGTAGTCTCATGAATAATTTTTGGACCTGTGAGTTGAGCATTCCCAACCTCATTCCAGCAGACAGGAGACCTACACTTTCTACCATACAGAGCTTCAAATGGTGCGGCTTTAATACTTGCATGATAGCTGTTATTATAAGAAAATTCAGCTAGTGGCAAATACCTATCCCACCCATTACCAAAATCAATAACACATGCTCGTAACATGTCTTCTAAAGTTTGAATGGTCCTTTCACTCTGACCATCCACCTGGGGATGATAAGCGGTGCTCATATCTAACTTAGTTCCCAAGGCTTCCTGTAAGGATCGCCAAAACCTCGATACAAATCGGCTGTCTCGGTTTGAAATAATAGATACAGGAACACCATGTCTAGAAACAATATCCTTCAAATACAAACGAGTAAGCTTCTCCATCGAATCCGTTTCCTTAATCGGCAAAAAGTGAGCTGACTTAGTGAGTCGGTCAACAATCACCTAAATGGTATCATATCCACCAACAACTCTTGGTAACTTGGAAATAAAATCCATCGTAATAACTTCCCACTTCCACTCGGGAATCTCAGGTTGCACCAAAAGTCCAGATGGTTTTTGGTGTTCAGCTTTAACCTTAGCACAGGTCAAACACTTAGCTACATACGTAGCCACATCAGCTTTCAAATTAGGCCACCAATACAGCTCCTTAAGATCATGATACATCTTTCCTGAACTAGGATGAATAGAGTACCTAGACTTATGAGCCTCATCTAAAACAAGTTGTCGCAGATCACCAAACTTCAGAACCCAAAGGCGTCCCGTAAAATACCGAGTACCATCGGTTCGTACCTCTAACTATTTACTCAAGCCTCGGACCTTCCCGTTACAAAATTCTCCTCCTTCAAGGCTTCTTGTTGTGCCTCAAGAATCTGCCTTGCGAGGTTTGTTCGAATTGTCATATTCAAGGCTCTAAACCTGCGAGGTTCAGCCCTTTCTTTACGACTTAACACATCGGCCACAACGTTGGCCTTTCTCGGATGATATAAAAGTTCACAATCATAATCATTCAACGTCTGAATCCATCTTCGTTGCCTCATATTCAACTGTTTCTGATCAAGGATATGTTGAAGACTTTGGTGATCAGTGTACACAGTACTTTTGACCCCATATAAGTAATGTCTCCAATTCTTGAGTGCGAACACAACAGCTCCCAATTCTACATCATGGGTTATATAATTCTGCTCATGAATCTTCAACTGACGTGACGCGTAAGCAATGACTTTCTTTCGTTGCATCAAAACACAACCAAAGTCTTGACAAGCATCACAATAGATAACAAAATCATCATTACCCTCAGGTAGTGATAATATCGGTGCAGAAGTTAACTTCTTCTTCAGAGTTTGGAAAGCAGACTCTTGTTCACTCTTCCACTCGTACTTCTTCCCCTTATACGCTAAAGCAGTCAGAGGTTTCGCTACTCGTGAAAAATCTTGAATGAACCTTCTATAATAGCCAGCTAATCCTAGAAACTGGTGAATTTGAGTAGGAGTTTTTGGAATTCCCCACTTTTCAATTGCCTCAATCTTGGCAGGATCAACTTGTATTTCCTGTTTACTAACAATATGTCCAAGGAATTGAACTTCTCTTAACCAGAAAGCACACTTAGAGAACTTAGCGTACAACTCTTCTTTTCTCAATAAATCAAGCACTAACTTCAAATGTTCCTCGTACTCTTCATCACTCTTGGAATAAATAAGGATGTCGTCAATGAAAACAATAACGAATTTGTCCAGATAGGGTATACACACACGGTTCATGAGGTCTATGAACACAGCAGGTGCGTTGGTTAATCCGAACGACATAACAAGAAATTCATAGTGACCATAACGGGTACGGAAAGTGGCTTTCGAAATATCAGTTTCTTTAGCCCGCAGTTGGTGATAGCCGGAACAAAGATCAATCTTAGAATAAACAGACAAACCCTGAAGCTGATTGAACATCTCATAAATTCTAGGATGAGGATAACGGTTTTTAATTGTAAGCTTGTTCAATTCACGATAATCAATACACAAACGAAACGAACCATCTTTATTCTTATCAAACAAAACAGGAGCTCCCCAAGGGGACGAACTGGGACGAATGAAATATAGTTGCAATAATGAAGGAAGAAATATATGGAGTAGCCACATCGGTGGCATAGATATTTAAGGCAATTCTCTCAAAGGAGATAACAAGGATCATAGACTTCAAAGTAAATTTTCATTACATTTCCGAAAGGAAGACGTACGAAAGGTGTGATATTTCAACGAGAGTGAAATTCCTTGTACAATGAGTGAGGAAATCTAGGATTCATCCATATTCTTAAATTTATGTGCGGATGAAAAGAACGCGAATCATGGGTTATAAAGAATGGTCGACTCCAGGTGAGATGAATCTCCAAAAATAATTTCGTGTACCTCAAAGTATCGAATCCTAGGATTGATGTTTTTGAGGGTGTTGCGGTTAACAGCGAATATTGAGAGTAGAAACTCCTCAAATGGTCTAGTGTAATATATATCCATGATACCCACTATAACAACAGTTGGGGTAGAAACCTACCTAGCGCCACTTCTACAATAGGGTGACCACCGGGTGTACCCCAGAAAATTGATTTATCGATCCGCGTTTCGGCCATGTCCAACCATAAGAGGGAAAATTTTATGAGCACAAAGACTTTCCAATAACTTTTATGATACCGGCATCCAAAGTGGTGTAAGAGTTTCTATCAATGAACTTAATGGTAAGTTTTATCCTTAAATAGAGGATGAGAAGAACCGTGATCCAAACACTCTATAGAGTAATGCGAATTTTTTTTTTATGATCAATCAAAGAAGTTTTGAAAAAGCTTTAAACGTTTGATGTGACAACCTAAACAGAACGAAGTTCTTAGTAAATTTAGAAGTATGTACAACGTGTACCATTTTATATAAAACAAATTGGCTTAGTCAAACAGCTCAATAAATGAGTGGTTTTAAAATAATTTTGAAGGTATGATTTGGTATATACTAGCCAAAATAGGTAAGGGAAAATTTATTCATTTGAATCCATACGTACATTTATGATTTTATAAATTTTATACATGACAAAATATTTCATTACTTCTATTCGCCCATAAATCTCGTAAGAACACCCAATTAAACAAATGTGTAAAACTCCCGATGATAAACAGAGTATCTGTATTTCAGAGGTTACAAGTTGAAGTAAGATCGTGGAAGATCGAGTAAAGGACTTGAATCGTCGTGCGACATTTGACCAACAAATGTTATGAGGTCATGAAAACCAACGAGTTAAATGTTGTTTTGACTGTTATCAGGACATAAGTCCCTGGGCCAAAACTGTTCCCGAGCGAAGCTGTTGCTAACAAGCGAGTTATGAAGGATAGGGCATGAGATAGATAATCTGGTTAAAATGAGCTTCTCGTATATCAACAAATAAGATAATGAATATCTTCCCTACCCATGTAATACATCGGAATTTCTGAATGAGTAGTGTAAAAATTTTCTTTGACTCGCTTTCTATTCCTCATGTCACAATATTGGGACATCTTTATGAATTAACGTAATATAATCACGTTGGCCTGACGCCATTATATTTCACTAATTCATAGCTCCATTCCAATAGCACTACATGAGGTCAGGATACGCGATCAACTTCGGATTTCCACACAATTTCTCTAAAACATTTTCTTAAACAATGTGCTAAGGATAGCACAAGAGACAAAACATCATAAGTAACAAATAGGAGTAACGATGACATAGAAATGTCTTCTAAGTGTCAAAATCTCTAAACGTCAAGAATGACGTCTTCCGGTTCAAAAACCAAAGCACATAGGCACAACGGCACAAAGACACGTAATATAACAAGAATGTTATATACCTAAACATAATAGCTGACATTGAAATGCTGAGCATTTAGAAGTCAAGAAGGACATCTCGCGTAAGATAAGTCAAACATTATATATACATAACCATAATAGATGACATAGAAATGTCGAGAATTTCAGAAGTCAAGAATGACACCCCTCGGTTTCACTACCCGAGGTGTTCTTATAAGGATAAGTTCGCACGAGTCGGAGACTACGTTTAAATTGGAATGGGAGTTCCTCCCAGATTCAAAACATAATAGGGATGTATGTATGTTAACAATATACATACCAATACGATACAAATAATCACATATAATAATACATTATAGCCCGAGTTGTAGACTAGACTCATTAATGCACCCTATCAACTCGGGTAACGACATCAATGCAGCCTAATTTCCTACAACCAACGCTCTGATACCAACTGAAATGACCCGTCAAAGTACACTTGACGACCATCGTTATCTTGGTCCCACAACTTGATCGAAACTCTATATGAATTTAATAAAACAACCTTGCATTCTTTATTTAAAAATAATTTCCTATAAAGGAAATCTACTAAAATGTATAAGTTTAGAAAAACTATACATAAATATTTTAACCAAAAGTTGACCAAAACAAAGTCAACAAACACCCACTATTTAATGTAACAAAATAGAATGCAAGTTAATGTTTAACAAAAGCTGCCATCATAAATATGCAGACTCTCTAAGCACAGCGGAAGCAGTCAATCATGAATCTGAGAATAAAATATGCGAGTAACTGTCAACAAAAAAATGTTGAGTGAATTATAGGTTTAATATTGCAAACAATATTTAATTTAAACCATAAAAATTTATGTTTGAAAACATAAAAACTCCTTTTTGGACCACAAAATTATATGCTAGAAAACATATAAAAGCATTATTCTATTTTCCATGAGCCACCTGGTAACCACTTAACCATTTATTTATCCTTGCCAAACACAATAAATAATATACACCGAACAAGTGTATCTACAACAAAATACGAAGTACTAAACATTCCGATTATAAATTGCTAGCGCGACTAGCTCAAAATGGGGTTGTCAAACCCGATAGATCTATCCATAGGATTCGCGTTCATCAGTACAAACCAGTGATTACAATTACCAGATTAGGAAATATTTTTGTTCGACTCACAATGAATAATTTAAACCAACTTCCACTTGTGTCCAATACGTAAAAATAAAATGCATGTATTCTCATCCCAAAAGATTTAAATAGAAAAATGGGACTATAACTCACCTTAATAGCAACGAAGTAACCACACAAATATGCGAACAGCAAATGAAGTAAAGTGATCAGGAATGATCACAACGCCGACCTATAAATAAAGCAGGTCGATATAAATAACTAACTTAGGTCAAGTCTTAATATGATAGCTATTGTACATGTTGCAAGTAGACATAGAACAACACTCAACATGCATCGGTTTGATCGGAACAGCGTACGGACACACACTTTCTATTTTTAGAAAGTTTCTATTTTTAGCAGGTTTCCATTTTTGGAAAGTTTCTATTTTAGGAAAGTTTTTATTTTAGAAAAGTTTCTATTTTTAGAAAGTTTCCAAATTTAGAAAGTTTCCATATTTAGAAAGTTACTATTTTTAAAAAGTTTTTAAGTTAGGAAAGTTTCCTTATTTAGAAAGTCAACAAAAGTCAACTGAAAGTCAAAGTCAACCGAAAGTCAACTCAAAAGTCAACCTTGGTCAAACATAGTCAACATTAATTTTTAAAGTGTAAGTTGTAATAATAATATAAGTTATAATGTTAATTAAAGTTAAATATGTATAATTATGTCATAACATAAGTTTAATTAGATTAAAATGAATTATTAAAGTTAACATAAGTTTAAATGATATAATTAATATAACATAAGTATTTAATTAATTAATTAAATATTAATCATAATATAAGTATTATTAATTAATAATAAATTTTAAATCATATCATATGTATTATTAATTAATAATGAATTATTAATCATATCATAAGTTTCTAATTTTAATTATTAAATCATAAATATTTAATAATTAAATTATAATTAAATAATAACTAAGCCTTATAATAATTAAATAATTAATTAATCCTTATTATAAGTCTCATTATAATAATCTCATAATATAAGTTTAATACTTATCATAAGTATTTTTCACTAATAATAAAAGTATTATTAATCATAAGTTTAATTAAATCATAAGTAATAATTAAATGATATAATAAATATATATCATAAGTCTTAAATTATAATAAATACTTTTTATATCATAAGTAATTTAATAATAATGAAAATCATTATTTATATCATAAGTCATAATTAATAACCATAAGTTTTAATTAAAAGTTCATCGGGTCATAACTTAAGCCCCGGGAATCAGTTTTCGGCGAGTCTTATATATATCTTCACCTAACCAACCCACCCGACACATTAGTGTGCTCAAGAACATCCCAAGAACAGTCACCAAGTCGTGAGTTACAGCCCTTAATCAGTTTGGACCTTTAATCCGCTCAAAAACGTGTTTTAGTCATAACGGGTGATCCGTGGCTCGGATTTAGATGACCCGAACATGAAAGTTCATCCCATTATCAATCCTAACAGACTAGTACACCCTAAAGACTCCAAAAATGGTCACAAAGTCGGACCATACCTGATTCAATTCGTTTTCATAAATTTATCTCAACAAAACACCATTTTAATAATATCTAGAGTTCCGGGAATCGAAATGACATGAATCCAGAGTCTAAAATTAATGTCTTGATGAGAGGAACTCATCTAGATACTTTAATTTCACTTTTAAATCAGTTACATAATCATAAATGAATGAAAAAGCTGCTGTTCCAAATTAATCAAACCGAAAATCGAGCAATTCTACGCATACAATCAGCAATACAATAACATGTAAGCATCATACTATCAATATAACATCAAAATACAGAAAAATAAAGAAAAATTAAAAATTTAGGGTTAGGGTTTATACCCTAATCAAGAATCAAATGGTATAGATGTGTAGAGGAGATCGCGTAGAATCCGATTATACTAAAAGCCCTAAATTCCAAGCTAGTATTTGATTGAAGATGATGATGATATGGTGAGTGTGGGTGACGGCCAAGAAACATGAAAAAGAGGAGAGAAAAGCTTGCTAGGTTAAGAAACAAAATAAGGGAATGAATTAATTTGAGATTAAAATGGAACTAGTCACAAAAAATTGCAAAAACACCCCTCCCTTAAAGGGTTCAGCCAAAATATGCATGGGGGTGGGCCCCACTAGCCCAAAATGCTATAAAGTCAAGAAGCTTGTGGCCCGAACGCCCGACCGAAGCCCGAAACGTGAAAACGCTACTACGCGATTGATTTTTCGGAGAGATAACAAATACACGACAAAGAAAATATATAAACACTATATATATTCATATGGCATCAAAATATTATATTTAAAATAATTAGGATTTAAAAATCCTAAAAGCTCGACCGTTGGTTTGAAAACCGAAAAGATTCGCCGGATAGAAATTCGCGACACGTAGAAACGTATAACTTAAAATATGAATACAAATATTCATTTAACACATAATAATTAATATATATAATATTACAAAAATAATAATATAGGTCATAGAAATGACGTGGCACGAACAATAGTTAACGGTCGTTAAATAATTAGCGGTAAAAGATAACGGAAAAAGTAGGGTCGTTACAATATCAAATGATTGATTTATCAGATACATTGAATTATGATTATGAGTCTCTATTACGAGGCCCACATTGATTTGAGAAATTTTTTCTTTTTAACGGTATTCGAAATTAATGGTAAAGTGATTTACAAATTAGAACAAAGTGTCACTCATCGAGAGTTAGACAAAAGTTAGCGGAGAATTGAATTTCATAATACTTGATTGATCTATTTTCAAACGTACGAAAACGTTTTTCGATACAATAGAACTTGTTATTAAAATGTCTTTGTTCATATAACGTAATGTGGAACTTTGGTTGATAGATATATAAATAACTTGCAACGTGTATTTAAAACGTGTTTTTGTATATTAGATATATTTGATTTCAAATTAAATAAGTAAACGATTGTAACACTCGCTTATTGATTCGATTGATATTTAGATATGTCAATTAGTATGTTAAGAAGCTAAAATAAACGCTAGCACATAAATGAACTATACTTAGTTAAGTTTTAAAATGAAAACATTGTACGATATAATAATTCCTATTATATTAACGATCTAAAATATAACTTTGAAATATAATTTGTATTTGAAAAACTAAATATTATATTATTCAATAAATATTTATAATATATATAAATTTATATTTCTAAATGAATATTTATAATATATATAAACTTATAATTGTAAATGAGTATGTATATATATATATATATATATATATATATATATATATATATATATATATATATATATATTTTACAAAATGATAAAATAAAATATTAACCTTGATATATAACGTTTTGATTTAAAAACATACTTTGATAAATAACGAGAATATGATTTATAGAAGTAAATGACCAAAACACTCAAAAGATTAAGTTACACTTTGGGTGGGTTAGTTTTCCATTAATTTAAGTCTAATTATTAATAAAGGTACACGTCGTGTAACGTAAAGTGTTAGTTTTCTTAGCGTACGAAACCTCGTTTGAAAAACCGGAACCGATACTTAAGTCGGGGGTCAACGTACAACACATCGGTATAAAAATTACAAATCAACTATGCACGAGAATATAATATAATATTTAATTAATTCTAAAGATTAAATATATTATTTATTAAGTAATATAAATATATGTATCATATGTGTAATATGATTGTCGGCAAGAGTAAAAACAAATCATGCAAGTTGTAAAGCAATTTCATGCGAACAAGGGGACATCAAACCTTTATAAATTCGATCGCGTTCTGATTCTGAATTCATTCACCTCTAATTCGCATAAGCATATGAATATATATTATTATTATTATTACTATTATTAAGATTATTAATATTATGTATCAAGTGCGTATTATTATTAGTAGTATTAGTATTATTAGTAGTACACATAAAATACTACGATGAGGTCTTGAGCGAGTCATCTCAAATGAGTTTTTCGAGCGGGATAGAGCTAAGAAAATTATGGGTTATAGCTAAGGAGATTATGGGTTATAGCTAAGGAGGTTATGGGTATGATTCGGGGTTATGCTCGTGAGGTCAAACTAGTGTTTATCATCTCCGTTGCATCTACGTACTTTCCTGCAATATTGAATCTCAATATTGATACATGAGCACTCATAACTTAACTTTTATATATTAATAGTGTATCCCTGACTAGTGCTCGAGTATATAGGATTATGCATGTTTGTAGATTTAATATTGTCGTTATATAGATTATGATAAAACATGAATTTGTTACATTTATGATTGAGATAAGGTATATGATATGCATGTTGTTGGAAAGCTGGCGAAAAACTGTAAACTTTTCATTTAGATATCGTATGGTTTTGATGAACGGATTAAAAGATATCGTCAATTGAATTATCTACAATTTTAAAGTATTATTGTTAAAATAATTATCGTTATCGTTATCGTTATCATTATCATTATTATCGTTATCGTTATCGTCGCTATTATCGTTATTATTATTATTATTATTATTATTATTATTATTATTATTATTATTTAATAATCAATATTATTATTATTATTATTATTATTATTATTATTATTATTATTATGATTATTATTAATATTATTAAATAATTAATATTTTTATCAAAACTATCGAGTTATTATTTTTATCGTTATTATTATTAAAAGCATCATTAAAAATTAAAACTATCATTTTTATTAAAAATTATCATTTTGATAAAATATCATTGTTATTATAAAATATCATTATTTTTATCATTTTAGTATTATTATTATTAAAAATTATCATTTTAAATAGAATTATTATTTTATAAAATATTATTACTATTACAGTTAATATTAAAAAGTATCGTTATCATGATTAGAATTATCATTTTATTATAAACCTTATAAATATAAATATTGTTATTATTAGTAGAGTAATAAAAATTATTATTATTACAAAATAATACAACTTTTACTTATTATTATTATTATTATCAATATTATTTTATCAAATAAATATGTGATACAAAAATATTTTTACTACACGTAATATAATTACATTCATAATGCATATCATTATATTTTATGATACTAAGTGAAATTTAAAAGTTTTATTACTTTAGATATATAAAAGTATATTTTTATCATATATAAATTTTTAATATAATTTTTATTTTTTTATTAATAAATGACTTGTATGTTTTACTTTAAATCTGAGAAAAATATTTAATTATATAAAATGACTATATTTATGTTATATAATTAAAATGAATAGATTTTGAAAGTCATTTTTGAATTAGGCGACTTTTGTTAAACTTTTGCATATTAATCTCGAGCATTAGGATTGTGATACACTACGACTTGACCTAAATTGTTTGATAGATATTGACCAACATATAAATATATATATATACTTAATATAAGTTCGTGAATCCGAGGCTAACCTTACACTTGTTCAATGATGTTATATGTATTTTTACTACGAAATACAGTATGGTGAGTTTCATTACTCCCTTTTTAAATGCTTTTGCAATATATATTTTTGGGACTGAGAATACATGCGCTTTTATAAATGTTTGACAAAATAGACACAAGTAATTGAAACTACATTCTATGGTTGAATGATCGAAGCAGAATATGCCCCCTTTTGCTTGGTAGCCTAAGAATTAGTAAACCGATCTACTAATTGACGCGAATCCTAAAGATATATCTATTGGGCCTAACAAACCCCATCCATGGTTGCAGATGCTTTAGTACTTCTATGTTGTTTTATCATGTCCGATGGATGTCCCGGAATGATAAGGGATATTCTTATATGCATCTTGTTAATGTCGGTTACCAGGTGTTCAATCCATATGAATGATTTTTGTCTCTATGCATGGGACGTATATTTATGAGAAATGGAAATGAAAATCTTGTGGTCTATTAAAATGATGAAAATGATCGATTATGATAAACTAATGAACTCACCAACCTTTTGGTTGACACTTTAAAGCATGTTTATTCGCAGGTATGAAAGAAATATTCCGCTATACATTAGCTCATTTTAAAGATATTACTTGGAGTCATTCATGACATATTTTAAAAGACGTTGCATTCGAGTCGTTGAAGTTCAATAGAGATTATTATTAAGTAAATGACAGATTAGGTCATTTATAGTTTGGATATTACGAAATGGTATGCATACCTGTCAACTTTCGATGTAATGAAAGATTGTCCTTTAAAAACGAATGCAATGTTTGTAAAAATGTATCATATAGAGGTCAATACCTCGCAATGTAATCATATGTTATCATATTCGTCCTTATGGATTTGGACGGGTCGCTTCACCCTCAACCGACTGTTGAGTTCCTCAACAATTATCATTAGATACAGTTTCGGAGATAATTAGGTGCTACCTTCAAACGCAACAGATCGTTCATGACTTCTGAATCTTAGATGATCGTTATTCTTATTATGATTGTCTAATGCCAAGAATTCATAAGTCACATCTATCAGTACATCACACAACAGATAAACATAAACGTTCAAATCAGTCCTTACTAATCAAATATATCAATTTTCAGTACAGTAATTTCTTCATCTCCAACAGATTAACCAAAACAAGCTCATTTTTGGATTTTTCAACTTATTTTACACTTTTTAGGTATTTTCTGTTGATAAACTATACTCCCTCTAAAATACTAAAACATAAAAGCTTTTTTTCTTTTAGCATTTTAACAAAAGAAACAGAAAATAACTATAGACAAGCATGCGATCATGAGATAAATCATGCAAAGAAATGCAGACAGAAAGCAAAAATATGCAATACAGATAATAAGAAACTAAAATCTATATGTCATGCATCCTACATGCAAAGTCTAAAAGTTTGATTAACCCTCATAAACAACATCCGAAATCACTTTGTCTCGATCAACAATGCCATTCATCTCTAACAGTAGCAAGAACCTAGGTTTATCAAAAGCCTTAGTGAATAAGTCAGCCCTCTGGTCCTTAGTACCTATTCTCTTAACCTCAATAATCTTTTTCTCTTGGCAATCCCTAAAAAAATGATATTTAACACCTATGTGTTTGGTCTTTGAATGTTGCACAGAATTCTTAGTAATTGCAATAGCAGCAGTATTATCAATATAAAAAGGAGAGAAAGAGATTCTTAGTCCGTAATCGTGAAGTTGTTGTTGGATCCAAACAATTTGCGAACAGCAACTAGCAGCAGCGATATATTCAGCTTCACACGTGGAAAGCGCAACTGCAGTTTGTTTCTTGCATTGCCTGGTCACCAGCCTTTCACCTAAAAATTGATATCCTCCTGATGTAGATTTGTTGTTGATTTTGCAACCTGCATAGTCTGAATCACTATATGCTACAAGATCAAACTTGTCTTCGTTTGAATACCAGATGCCAGATTTGGAGAATGTAATAGATAACGAAGAATTCTTTTGGTAGCTGTAAGATGGAGTGTATTCGGATTAACTTGATAACGAGCACACGGACATGTTGCGAACATAATATCCGGTCTAGATGCAGTGAGATATATGAGCGATCCGATGATTGCTCAATAGTATGTAGGATCAACAGGCTCCCCTTTACAGTCTAACGATATACCATGATTCACAGCTAGTGGGGTCGACACAGGATGTTCTTGAGTCATACCGAAACATTCGAGTATATCATTTACATACTTTGCTTGATAAAGAAAAATTCCATTATCAGTCTGTTCGACTTGTAAACCAAGAAAGTAGTGTAAGAGACACAATTTGCTCATTTCGAATTCGTCCTTCATCACCTGCTCAAACTCATCGATGCGTTCCTGCTTAGTAGCACCGAAAATAATGTCGTCTACATAGATCTGGACCAAAATAATATCATCATCTTTAACCTTCGTGAACAGAGTACAATCTACCGTGCCCATTTGATAACCTTTTTCAATCAGATAACTTGACAAACGTCCATACCAAGCTCTTGGGGCTTGATGTAAACCATATAGGGCTCTTCGTAACTGGTAAAATTTGTCAGGATGAAGATGATCTTCAAAACCTGGAGGTTGACTGACGTATACTCGTCCGTTTAGCTTGCCATAAAGAAATGCACTGTTAACATCCATTTGAAACACTTTGAACTTCATAAATGAAGCAAAAGTCAGGAAAATGCGAATTATTTCCAATCTGTCAACATGAGCAAAAACTTCATCATAATCGAATTCAGGATCTTGCTGATAACCTTTAGCAACTAATCTTGATTTGTTACGGATAACATTACCATCTTTGTCAAACTTGCACTTCTAAACCCACTTGAGATCAATTACTTTAGCACTATGCGACTTAGTAACTAGCTTCCAAATATCTAAACGATGGAATTTCTGAATCTCTTCTTGCATAGCCATGACCCAGTCAACATGCTTCAAGGCTTCTTTTGTTGTCTTTGGCTCAATTCTAGAAATATGACATAAGTACTCGTAGTATGCAGCAGCAGCTGTCATATGAGTATCAACTTGACCATCAAACTGAACTTGCCTTCTTGTTCTAACACATGCATTTGGATCTCCAATAATATTCTCTCTTGGATGAGCGGCTGTAGTTCTGGGAACTGGTTGTGCAGGAACAGGTATCTCATGATGTAGATTCGTAGTATCACCAATATCTTCATGATTATCAGAACTTTCACTTGAAATATCAGATTCGCAGGTATCGTACACTGGATCAATGTCTTGATCTGAATCTTAAACTGTGACGACCCAGAAATTTCCGATCAAATTTAAACTTAATCTTTACATAAATAATGTTTTCCGACATGATAAGCAAAGTCTGTAATGTTGAGTCTCAAAAATTTTGATACTATATTTCACCTTTGACTATTCCCGATGATTCACGAACAATTGTGTGTAATTAAATGTGTATATGTATATATGTATATGAATATACAAAAATAAATAAAAGTATATATTTGAAATAATAAGATGCAATTTAATCAATAGAGATAAAAATATAATAATGCACAGATTAATTAAGTTGCAATAAAAATGAAAATATATATATATATATATATATATATATATATATATATATATATATATATATATATATATATATATATATATATATATATATATATATATATATATATATGTTATACATATGTAATATTATATATATTCTAATATATAAATATTAAAGAATCAATGAATTACATAACTGGTAGATAGGATATGACAAATGATAATATATTATATGTAATTACAAATTAAGGAATAATTGTTATATTAATATTATTAGCACTATTATTATTAATATTAGTACTAATATTAATATTAATATTAATATTTGTATCATTAATATAATTATATAAAGTATATATGAAATTTGACATGTACAAGAATTATTATTAATATTAGTATTATCATCATTATTAATTCTATTGATATTATTATTATTTGTTTCGTTAATATTAGATATTAAAATTTATATAACTAATGTCATTATGATTCTTTATATATTTAATATACAGATATATAGAAATGTGAAATTTGATATAAGTTATTATATTATCAAAATTAGTAATATTATTAATATCAACAATATTATGATAAGTAGAATTATTATTAGTAATAATAAACATATTATTATTATCGTTTTAGTATGATTGTTGTTAGTAAACTTATTAAAATTATCAAATTTTATGGTTCTTACTATCACTACTATTTATAATTACTATTAATATAAATTATTATTATTATTGATATTATTATTATTATTTTTATTATTATTATTAGTATTTAGGAATTTCTATTAATAATTTTATTATAATTAATACTAGTACTTTATTATTAATAACATTATAAATATTAGAGTTTATGGAGTATATTTAATAAAATATATAAATAGATTTATATAAATACTTATAGATATATATATAAAATACAGTTATGCATATATAAAAATACATATACTGATATATAAATATATCAATACATTATATACATATATAAAAACAGAAGCGTACAGATTCGGTTCTCCATCGTTTTCTAGCTGTAGTGATTTGTTTTCCTGCCCATTTTATCGTACAAATCAGAATCTTTATCATAGGAACCATCCAAAACTCAGTTACCAGTCGTTATCTCCTTTCCTATTTTTTTTTCTTCCTCTGATCTTCCCTATATGTACTCTTGTCTCCAGTTTGTTACGGGTCGGTTTCATACATCAATTAGGGACGAATCTAACTGTAACATTATGTACTTAATTGCATTATATATGTCACTTGTTGCAATTTGTAAAATTTAACAGAATAATTAAGAAATAAAAACCCGGTCGTCTCTGTTCTTGAACAATATTACCAAAAGGTCGATTAAATATCAATTTTCAAAAATTAGATACGCAGAGTTATTAGGAATCCTACGTTAAAACTATCTGCAGAGATTCAGTCCCAAATTCCTTATATCAATTCTTAATTTTAGAGTCAAAGTTTTTGAAATAAAAGTCAAATGAAGTGTTTTTTGTAAAATTCGAACTTGATTTGGTGTTTTGAGTTAAATTGGTATAGGTTTGTGAATCCCAGGCCAACCCTGAATTGTTCAGTGTTCAATGTCGTCATATGTATTTTTACTACAAAATACAGTATTGTGAGTTTCATTTACTCCCTTTTTAAATGCTTTTGCAATATATATTTTTGGGACTGAGAATACATGCGCTGCTTTTATAACTGTTTTACGAAATAGACACAAGTAATCGAAACTACATTCTATGGTTGAATTATTAAACCGAATATGCCCCTTTTTAGTCTGGTAATCTAAGAATTAGAGAACAGACACCCTAATTGACGCGAATCCTAAAGATTGATCTATTGGGCCCAACAAGTCCCATCCAAAGTACCGGATGCTTTAGTACTTCAAATTTATCATGCCCGAAGGGAGTCCAGGAATGATAGGGGATATTCTATATGCATCTTGTTAAGGTCGGTTACCAGGTGTTCAATCCATATGAATGATTTTTGTCTCTATGCATGGGACGTATATTTATGAGAAATGAAAAATGAAAATCTTGTGGTCTATTAAAATGATGGAAATGATTATTTATGTTAAACTAATGAACTCACCAACCTTTTGGTTGACACTTGAAAGCATGTTTATTCTCAGGTATGAAAGAAATCTTTCGCTGTGCATTTGCTCATATTAGAGATGTTATTTGGAGTCATTCATGACATATTTCAAAAGACGTTGCATTCGAGTCGTCGAGTTTATCAGGATTATTACTAAGTCAATTATAGTTGGATATATTATGAAATGGTATGCATGCCGTCAACTGTCGATGTAATGAAAGTTTGTCTTTTAAAAACGAATGCAATGTTTGTAAAATGTATCATATAGAGGTCAAGTACCTCGCGATGTAACCAAATGTAATGTATTCTTCCAGATGGATTAGGACGGGTCATTAGAGTTGGTATCAGAGCGGTGGTCTTAGCGAATCAGGTCTTGCATTAGTGTGTCTAACTGATAGTTGTTTAGATGCATTATTGAGTCTGGACTTCGACCGTGTCTGCATGTCAAAAGTTTTGCTTATCATTTCTAGTCGGAAATCATCTGCTTATCATCCTTAGGAAATTACATGTTTATCATTCTTAGTCTAGACACGTCTTACTGCCTCTATTGCATAGACTGTGTATAGATAAATTCATATCTTAGAGTATATGTTATTGTTACCTTTGCCTGACAGCTTCCGTAGATTTCTCCGTAACTTATGGGATTTTAGTATTATATATGCATATGTAAATTATGTATTACAGGGTACTAATCTACATCCTATAATCTATTTCTTATCGAAAAATCCTTTATCTGATCGTACGAGATGAATCCCTCAACCAGTTCGAATTCCTCAGATTCCGACAGTTATTCCGATACGGATATTCACCTAAGCTCCTAATGTAGTGTAAATGAAATGAATAAACCAACTAGTCATCTTCAATTCTGGATGAATTGGAGATGAGTTCGTAGTCGACTTAATTAATGGAGACGCGAAGGAGGCGATCCTTTCCACCAACCGAATTCATCTATTGGCGAAGAACCTGAAGCACTTACTGGCAAACCAGTCTGAAACACCATTTTCACCATCATTTCCCGAATATCTCGCCATGATTATATACTATCTCGAAATTCGAAACCTTATTCATCTACTCGTTCCGACCAACAATCATCCCGGAGTAATACAAGAAGTCAACGAACTTCGCGCTCGAGTAATCAATTTAGAGAATATGGTGCAAAACATACCAGCTTCAGCAACATCACAGGCATCAACAGTACCACCAACAACACAAGTTTCAACATCACATGCCCCAATATCTCATTCTGTACCTCGAGCATAATCATCGTTCTACGAATCATTTTACATTATTTATCTTCGTTCGACATGGCGATTATATAATCTTTAATGTTTTAGAGATTATATATTCTTATTCTAACGGTAAATCAAATGAGTCTAATATCATATTGACTCATTAAACTCATGATTACATCTGAAGAAAATATATATGTAAGTATATTTTCATAAAGATTGTAATTAAAATTCTTTTGTACAAACCGTTAATGGTGAAAATATTTTTACGGGTAGGTAATACCCGAGGAATATTTAGATTTCACATTAATAAGTTATATTGTACATTCTTCGAATCTAATTCAACGGTCATTTACTATCCTACTTACAACCACCGATATACGTATCCGTTCACCGCAAAATAGCCCTTTTCATTCAAATTCATATTTGGATTTTGACCTATCAGAATCCGACAAGTGGCATAATGAAGAAAACATTGGACAAAATAAAATTTGTGAGAAACAAACAAATTAACCATGAGAAAATTTTGTTAAGAATCCACGCTAACAAAATCCTAGCTAACTATTCCTAGCTAACTGATTACATTTTATTTATCGCAGTTTATTTATCGCAATTTAATTATCGCAATTTTATTTATCGTCATTTAATTTCTGTTATTTACTTTACGCACTTTATTTATCGTCGTTTAATTTCTGTTATTTATTTTACTCAATTTAAATATCGGGACACGTATACAAGGTTTTGACATATCATATAGACGCATCTATATATATTATTTGGAATAACCATAGACACTCTATATGAAGTAATAATCGAGTTAGCTATACAGGGTTGAGGTTGATTCTACAATAATATATATACTTTGAGTTGTGATCGAGTTTGAGACATGTACACGGGTCACGATACGTATTAATTAATCCGAATATTATATATTAAACTATATATGAATTATTGGACTATACTGTGGACTATCGACTTTGGACTAATAACATTGGACAATTAAAATAAATTAAAATATTGATTATAACATATGAAACTAAACGTTTCTTCAAGTTTGCCACTTGATCTCATCTTAAACCTCATTTGTATCTTGACGATCACAATCTGCGTACAAACCTTTCATGATTCTTAAAAACACCTCAATCGAGAGGATGAACCAACCGCACTTCATCTACGGAAGAAGAGATTGATGCATATAGTTATGCACCTAAAAACACTCGGAACCTGTGTAAACGTTTAACATGTGTCTGTTTTAGCACCTTAGGCATTGTTATTACTGAAAATAACATTTCAACTCTTTTTCAAATTAGCCAATTTTGTCATAGCTTCAGCAAATCAACTTCGACTTCCATTCGAATTAGCCTTATTATAACCTCGATATATAAGTTTGCCTGTTGTCATCGTTACCGGGAACCGTTTATATTCCACCACATTAGCAGTAAACTTACCAGCAACTTCAATGAATTTGGAATTTACAAAAAATCATTATATTCATTGAAACCCCATCATGTATTCATCTATACCCTGTAATAATAATTGCTATACCAATTACCGAGAATCGGTAATCAATATTTCGAATCTCGTAGCCTTTCTACATCAATAGTTATATGTATACATATAACAATTATCTTCTAGAATTACGATCTTCAATTCTGAAATTTTGAAAAGCACCCAGCCTACGAATCAATACATTGAACTTTGAAAAAGCTGAATGAAGCAGCAATAAAACTGTAGGCAACCGTAAACGACCTTAATCGTCGGAAGTTTGATGATAAAGAATAGTATGTTGGAAAAGCTCAGAAAAGTTGGAACTGGAAAACGGATTGAGCTAACCACGAAGGAGACCAAGGACAAATACAAGGACCATATCTTATATTCAAAGAATTCAGGTAATTCAGGATCCATTGAAATCTTTAGAGAGTATCTTATCCGAAGCCATGTTAAAATCTTGCGGAAAATTTTTCTTCATGAACCTTCGAACTTGGAAATTCCAAAATATCATCATAAATATCTTCGATATTTCTGAGGATTTTTCATAAATATTCTCGTCCGAAATTATATACCTCTTCGTGCTTCCTGTGTTTCATTATATTGGAAACTTCTGTAAAATTTAAGTTTAATTTATGAATGAATTCTGGAGAAATGTAAAGAAATTGATGCATGAGTTAGTATAATATAATGACACTTGATCAACGTGATTATATTACAGTAAGTCATGATGAGTTTCTAATGGGACGTGATGATTCACAGAGCATAACGTCATCATGTGCCTTGTTACATGACTCTTTCATTCTGCTTAACTTTTGAACATATCAAGAAAGTATATTTTTGATAGTTCTATTCTCAGTGACTCTAGTAATTTGACAAATCAAATCATGCTATTACGTTCTTTCTTGTTTAGAACATTAAATTCATTCGAAACTCCATACTTACGAATTCTGGACCGTTACTCGTTTTACTAGCGATCGAGAGGAGAATAAAAAGGCAAAGAGCTCCGAAACATAAGGGAAGATACAAAACTCGACAACAACACGAAAATCACAAACCGTGTACATTAATACGAATAGCAATATAAAGACTCGGGAGAACTAAAACCACTATAAACCCAAGAGCATAGTAGAAGTAGACATATTCCTCCGGTGATAGATGAAAAAGGAGAAATGACAGATATGAAAATCAGGAATATATCCAGAATTTAAAACTAGAGGAAGCATATTGAATGATGAATTGGAAATATGAAATAAAGTATAGAAAATGGGAGTGGTAAAAAATATTGGAATGGGAAAAGCTTAATTCATAATGGAAATATCAGACAGAGTAATCAAGACAGATCATCGTATTCAATTATAGAGATCTTAATTTCCTTATTCGCCGAAGAATCAAATCCTTTAGACTTCAAAGATTTTCTTTAAATTCCTTGAACTCCGAAAATCAATCATGTCTACATCAAAAGATATGACAAGACTTTATTTCCTCATTTCACTCTTTTGTGATAGCTTCACTTATACTCTTCGCGTAATCGAATTGTTTTATCCATATTACTCAATGATGATAAAACTTTAATTTCTAGCTCGTATGCGTCATGAAAACATACTTATTGTCAGCCATGACCATCCCGATCAAATTTCGAGGACGAAATTTCTTTAACGGGTAGGTAATGTGACGACCCAGAAATTTCCGATCAAATTTAAACTTAATCTTTACATAAATAATGTTTTCCGACATGATAAGCAAAGTATGTAATGTTGAGTCTCAAAAATTTTGAAACTATATTTGACCTTTGACTATTCCCGATGATTCACGAACAATTGTGTGTAATTAAATGTGTATATGTATATATGTATATGAATATACAAATATAAATAAAAGGATATATTTGAAATAATAAGATGCAATTTAATCAATAGAGATAAAAATATAATAATGCACAGATTAATTAAGTTGCTATAAAAATGAATATATATATATATATATATATATATATATATATATATATATATATATATATATATATATATATATATATATATATATGTTATACATATGTAATATTATATATTCTAATATATAAATATTAAAGAATCAACGAATTACATAATTGGTAGATAGGATATGACAAATGATAATATATTATATGTAATTACAAATTAAGGAATAATTGTTATATTAATATTATTAGCACTATTATTATTAATATTAATACTAATATTAATATTAATATTAATATTAATATTAATATTAATATTAATATTTTTATCATTAATATAATTATATAAAGTATATATGAAATTTGACATGTACAAGAATTATTATTAATATTACTATAATCATCATTATTAATTCTATTGATATTATTATTATCTGTTTCGTTAATATTAGATATTAAAATTTGTATAACTAATGTCATTATGATTCTTTATATATTTAATATACAGATATATAGAAATGTGAAATTTGATATAAGTTATTATATTATCAAAATTATTAATATTATTAATATCAACAATACTATGATAAGTAGAATTATTATTAGTAATAATAAACATATTATTATTATCGTTTTAGTATGATTGTTGTTAGTAAACTTATTAAAATTATCAAATTCTATGGTTCTTACTATCACTACTATTTATAATTACTATTAATATAAATTATTATTATTATTGATATTATTATTATTATTTTTATTATTATTATTAGTATTTAGGAATTACTATTAATAATTTTATTATAATTAATACTAGTACTTTATTATTAATAACATTATAAATATTAGAGTTTATGGAGTATATATAATAAAATATATAAATAGATTTATATAAATACTTATAGATATATATATAAAATACAGTTATGCATATATAAAAATACATATACTGATATATAAATATATCAATACATTATATACATATATAAAAACAGAAGCGTACAGATTCGGTTCTCCATCGTTTTCTAGCTGTAGTGATTTGTTTTCCTGCCCATTTAATCGTACAAATCAGAATCTCTATCATAGGAACCATCCAAAACTCAGTTACCAGTCATTATCTCCTTTCCTATTTTTTTTTATTTTTTTTTCTTCCTCTGATCTTCCCTATCTGTACTCTTGTCTCCAGTTTGTTACGGGTCAGTTTCATACATCAATTAGGGACGAATCTAACTGTAACATTATGTACTTAATTGCATTATATATGTCACTTATTGCATTTTGTAAAATTTAACAGAATAATTAAGAAATAAAAACCCGGTCGTCTCTGTTCTTGAACAATATTACCAAAAGGTCGATTAAATATCAATTTTCAAAAATTAGATATGCAGAGTTATTAGGAATCCTACGTTAAAACTGTGACACCGCTAATTTTTTTTTTATACGTGGCGGAAGGATTTATTTATTAATTACATAATAAACATTAACTATTGTTAATACAACCAGTGTCACGTGTCATTACAAAATACTTGTTTATATGGAGAAGACGTATTTACAATACATTTACAAAGTATCACTGTTTAAACAAAACAAGACAACATCAGAGTTGACTCCTGTCAAACATAACATCACCATGCCCGTCTTCTCCTAAAAAGCACAATCTACAAAAGCTATCAACGTGCAGGGAGGAGATGGAGGGGAGTTAGCATGAAGCTAAGTGAGTACAACTAACTACAGGCCAAAGCATACATAAGTGTTATGCTAATCATGTCACATAGTCTAACACACAAACATCACCTAAGTGCCGTCTACTGATACTCTGGCGGCTCGGTCAAACCATTAACCACTAGCTGATCGGACTGGGGCTTACCAGAAGTTCCTCCACCACCGTATGTATATACATAATCCACACTCGATGGACGCGTCATTCACATATATATACACCACGGTTGTCTAGGCTACCACAGAGGAACCCAACCCGTAGGTTGATCTCTCCTACCGAGGCTACCACACAAAAGGGACGCACTGGGCTCCAGGAGACAAGCATCAACTAACATGCAGTCATCACAAAGTACTAACTAACCACAACAATAAGTATATCTAACAAGCATGACAATCATAATATAACATACTTCTATATACTATATTCTCCAGTTATTCCCACTCACCAAATACCAGCAACCAGCTCAGATAATCTACTACTGAGCGGCTTCCTTATCTTTTTCACTTGAACATAAGGCAAATCAAGTTAGTTATTGTCTGTTAACACCAAATAACACAATATATAAATTTTTGTCAGAAAAAGTATCCGCTAAAATTTTTTGCTTAACACTTGTGCACTTTCAAAATTTACATCAATATCATCAAAATACAAACAGGCAACATAACGGCTAAAACTCAACACTTAGTAAAAATTTCTACTGCATAGACCATCGGTCGATCGTCAGAGACGACCGGCCGATCGTCACTACACCATCGGCCGATCGACCACACTATCGGCCGATCGTTAAAATTACAACCGTTGGTCGAAGGACTTCCACCATTGGTCGATAGTCTAGTCCATCGACCGATCGTCACACACCATCGGTCGGTGGTCAGAGACCATCGGCCGATGGTAGTTCATATGCAGCAGCAACTACCAAAGTGACAGGTTTCTCACCAAACTCACCAATTCTCGATCTAGAGCTCGTTTTTAACCTCAAAACTTACCAAATCGAAGATAATAAACATGTAGGAACATAAACCCACAAGATTTGGACTCAAACAACATCAAATATAACTCTTTTGACCCAAAATACACACTTTGTAAAAATTAAAACAAAAACTCCATTTTCTCAAAGATTAAAGCATGAAAACTTGTGATTCTTACCTTGATAGAATCAGTAAAACACAAGGAACAAGATAATGTAAATGATTTGAGCTCTAAAACAAGAATTAAAGATTAGGGTTAATTAGGTGAAAGAGATGAAGGTACGGGAGTGTGTGGAAGAGTCTGGAAAATGAGAAGAACACAGCTCACTAGTCATCTAAAGTGGGTTAAAATCCCACACTGTGCAACACACGGGTATTTATCAGTTATCTGATATCTTTCGTACATCATTTGGCAACCCAGACGAAGTCCAAATTAAATAAACAAACCTGTTTTGTGACCCTTATCATAAACTGGTCCTAACCACATCATTATTTAATAATAAATATTAAATAAAAATAAAAGTATATAGTAACACAATACTAACTTAAGGGAAAATTATTAATCTTACATTTAGGCCCAGTAGAGGATGTTATAAATCTACCCCCTTAAGAAGATTCCGTCCTCGGAATCTGGTCAAGGTCAAACAACTGGGGATAGCGCGCCCTCATTAACTCCTCGGTTTCCCACGTCATGTTAGAACCTAAGCTGTTCTGCCATTCCACTAAAACCATTGGAATCTATTTCTTTCTTAACTTGGTGACTTTCTTGTCCACTATTCTAATCGGCTCTTCTACTAACTTCTTACTTAAGTCCACTTTCAAATCCTTCAGCGGAAGAATCAAACTTTCGTCGTCTACCTTACACTTCCTTAAATAACATACATTGAACGTGTTGTGAATTCCTACTAACTCTGAAGGAAGATCTAAAACTACCGTTTGATCATTCAAAATTTCTTTGATCAGAAATTGTCCAATAAACCTCGGTGCTAGTTTACCACGCTTACCAAATCTAATCACCCCTTTTCACGGCGAAACTTTCAAATATACACGATCACCTACATTAAATATCACCGGACATCTGCGCGGATTAGCATACATCTTTTGTCTATCTCTAGCTGCTTTTAACTTTTCACGTACAATTTCGACCTTTTCTGTGGTTATCTGAACAATTTCAGGACCTGCAAATTGTTTCTCACCCGCTTCTAACCAACACGTAGGAGTTCTGCATTTGTGACCATACAACATTTCATACGGCGGCATTCCGATACACGAATGATATGAATTGTTGTAAGAAAACTCTATCAATGGAAGATGTGAATCCCAAGAACCACCATATTCTAAGATACACGCTCTCAACAGGTCTTCTAACGTCTGAATCGTTCGTTCACTCTGACCGTCTGTTTGTGGATGATAAGCTGTACTTAGATTCACACGTGCACCCAGATTCTGTTGTAAGCTATTCCAGAAGTTCGATACAAACCTAGTATCTCTGTCAGAAACTATTGACATCGGTACACCATGTCGACTAACGATCTCTTTTAAGTACAATTCTGCTAAATCACTCAACGAAGCAGTTTCACAAGTAGCTAAGAAGTGAGCACTCTTCGTTAGACGATCTACTATCACCCATATCATGTCATGTCCTTTCTGGGTTCGGGGTAATTTGGTTACAAAATCCATCGTTATATGATCCCATTTCCACTGAGGAATTTCTAACTGTCGTAGAGACCCATACGGTTTCTGATGTTCTGCTTTAACTTACGCACAAGTATGACATTTTTCAACAAAACCTGCAACATCTGTCTTCATTGTCAGCCACCAATACAATGTTTTCAAATCACTATACATCTTAGTACTACCCGGATGCACTGTCAATCTCAATTTATGTTGTTCATTAAGGATTAATTCCCTCGATTCTCCAAGCTTAGGCACCCAAGTTCGGTCTTTATAGGTCTTTAATCCTCTAGAATCATTGCATAGGTCAAATTTTCTTTTGGTTATTTGCTCAGTCTTTAGGTTTTCGTTATTCAAAGCTACTAACTGAACTGTTTTCAATCGATCAATCAAGTCTGAAACTATCTCAATTCTCATAAATCTAACGATTTCGACTGTTTTCTTGCGACTCAGAGCATCTGCGACCACATTTGCTTTACCCGGATGGTACTTAATCTCACAATCGTAGTCTTTAATCAATTCTAAACATCGACGTTGACGCATATTTAATTATTTCTGTGAAAAGATATATTGAAGACTCTGATGATCTGTATAGATTTCACAATGCGTACCATACAAATAGTGTCTCCAAAGCTTCAAGGCAAACACAACTGCAGTTAACTCTAAATCATGAGTAGGATAATTTCATTCATAATTCTTCAACTGTCGTGAAGCATACGCTATGACTTTATTTCTCTGCATCAAAACGCAACCCAAACCTGCTCATGATGCATCACAGTAAACTACAAAGTCTTCTGTTCCCTCTGGTAAAGCTAAAATTGGCGCTTGACATAACAACTGTTTGAGAGTCTAAAAAGCCTTTTCTTGTTCATCAGTCCATCGAAAGGCTACATCTTTTCTAGTTAACTTATTTAATGGGCCTGCTATTTTAGAAAATTCTTTGATAAACTGGCGGTAATAACCTGCTAAACCCAGAAAACTCTTGATTTCTGTCGGCGTTTTCTGTGAATTCCAATTCATTACGGCCTCTATCTTAGACTAATCCACTTTAATACCCTGTTCACAAATCACATGACCCAGAAACTGTATTTCCCACAGCCAAAATTCACATTTGGAGAATTTAGCGTACAACTGTTCCTACTTCAGAAGTTCTAACACTAACCTCATATGTGTAGCATGATCCTTCTCAGTTTTCGAATATATCAAGATATCATCTATGAAGACAATCACAAACTAGTCAAGATACTGACGACACACCCTGTTCATTAAATCCATAAACACTGCTGGCGCGTTTGTTAACCCGAATGGCATAACCAAAAATTCATCATGACCATATCTAGTTCTAAACGATGTTTTCGGTATATCGTTCTCTGCAACACGTACCTGATGATACCCTGAACGTAAATCAATCTTTGAAAAGTAGGAAGCACCCTGTAACTGATTGAATAAATCATCTATTCTCGTTATCGGATACTTATTCTTTATTGTTCTCTTGTTTAAATCACGATAATCTATACACATACGAAGCGACCCATCTTTCTTTTTTACAAACAACACAGGAGCAGCCCACGGTGAAGAACTTGGTAAACCCCTTATCTAACAGTTCCTGAATTTGAGACATCATTTCTCGGATTTCTGACGGAGCTAATCTGTAAGGAGCTTTTGCAACTGGCGTAGCACCTGGAACCAAATCAATTTTATACTCTACTTCACGTGCTGGAGGTAACCCTAGTAGATCATCTGGAAACACTTCAGGAAATTCTGATACAATGGGGATATCGGTCATCTGCTTCTTTTCTTTCTTTACATCAATCACATAATCTAACCAATTCTCGATCTAGAGCTCATTTTTAACCTCAAAACTTACCAAATCGAAGACACTAAACATGTAGGAACATAAACCCATAAGATTTGGACTCAAACAACATCAAATGTAACTCTTTTGACCTAAAATACACATTTTATAAAAACTAACACAAAAACTCCATTTTCTCAAAGATTAAAGCATGAAAACTTGTGATTCTTACCTTGATAGAATCAGTAAAACACAAAGAACAAGATAATGTAAATGATTTGAGCTCTAAAACAAGAATTAAAAATTAGGGTTAATTAGGTGAAAGAGATGAAGGTACGAGAGTGTGTGGAAGAGTCTGGAAAATGAGAAGAACACAGCTCACTAGTCATCTAAAGTGGGTTAAAATCCCACACTGTGCAACACACGGGTATTTATCAGTTATCTGATATCTTTCGTACATCATTTGGCAACCCAAACGAAGTCCCAAATTCCTTATATCAATTCTTAATTTTAGAGTCGAAGTTTTTGAAACAAAAGTCAAACGAAGTGTTTTTTTGTAAAATTCGAACTTGATTTGGTGTTTTGAGTTAAATTAATAATCCAGATAGTTTATAAAGAAGATTTGCAACTGGTTTCATGTAGTAATCGTGGTCTCAAACAGTCTCAATTTCAAAATCAATGTTCAAGTTGTTCATCGTGTTTCATGAAACTGCTATAGCTTTAAAATTATGTTTCTCTGCTATGACAAATCAATTGTCCCACAGCCAACGTTTTCTGTTTCAAATTCTTGTTTTAAATCAATCTAGTAACTCAATTTAATGGTTATTGTTTGGCTCTGGTCGAATTAAGTTAGGAGGAAGAAGGAGAATAAAAATAGGAGTTAAATAAATTTAGGATTCACAAATTCCAGAAAAACGAGTATGGTGCAAGGGTTAAGTGTGGTTGCGGGTTAGCGAGTGGTCGGGTGTTCGAATCTGGGCACTGGAACTTATTTTTCTATGGAGCTTATGTTGAGGTAGTTGTTGTTATTATTATTATTATTATTATTATTATTATTATTATTATTATTATTATTATTATTATTATTATTATTATTATTATTATTATTATTATTATTATTATGATTAATATGATCATTTAAATATCTAATAAAACTATAATTATTATTAAACTTACCACTATTATTAAAAATAGTATTTTTGCTAAAACTATCATTTTTACTTTATAATTATTAGTAAAGCTACCATTTTATTATTATTATTATTATTATTATTATTATTATTATTATTATTATTATTATTATTATTATCAAAATTAGTACTAATCATTATTAGTATTAGGTATTATTATTATTATTAAGATTTTTATATATTATTAACATTTTCTTTACTAACAATACTACTAGTATCATTATTATTATTATTACAAATATATTATTATTACTGTCAATATTACTATTAATATTATTAATATAACTACAATAAGAGATAATCATATAAAAATATACTTAATAAAACTATATTCTTCATATAAAGTATTAAGTTATTAATGAACACATAACTTATTAAGATAATAATTATATCACTAATTAGATATAAAATCCTTCGATTTCAATTATATGTGTTAATATATATAATTGGTATAGGTTTGTGAATCCCATGCAACCCTGCATTGTTCAGTGTTCAATGTCGTCATATGTATTTTTACTACAAAATACAGTATTGTGAGTTTCATTTGCTCCCCTTTTAAATGCTTTTGCAATATATATTTTTTGGGACTGAGAATACATGCGCTACTTTTATAACTGTTTTACGAAATAGACACAAGTAATCGAAACTACATTTTATGGTTGAATTATTAAATCGAATATGCCCCTTTTTAGTCTGGTAATCTAAGAATTAGGGAACAGACACCCTAATTGACGCGAATCCTAAAGATAGATCTATTGGACCCAACAAGCCCCATCCAAAGTACCAGATGCTTTAGTACTTCGAAATTATCATGTAAGAAGGGAGTCCCGGAATGATAGGGGATATTCTATATGCATCTTGTTAAGGTTGGTTACCAGGTGTTCAATCCATATGAATGATTTTTGTCTCTATGCATGGGACGTATATTTATGAGAAATGAAAAATGAAAATCTTGTGGTCTATTAAAATGATGAAAATGATTATTTATGTTAAACTAATGAACTCACCAACCTTTTGGTTGACACTTGAAAGCATGTTTATTCTCAGGTATGAAAGAAATCTTCCGTTGTGCATTTGCTCATATTAGAGATGTTATTTGGAGTCATTCATGACATATTTCAAAAGACGTTGCATTCGAGTCGTCGAGTTTATCAGGATTATAACTAAGTCAATTATAGTTGGATATATTATGAAATGGTATGCATGCCGTCAACTGTCGATGTAATGAAAGTTTGTCTTTTAAAAACGAATGCAATGTTTGTAAAATGTATCATATGGAGGTCAAGTACCTCGCGATGTTGATAATGCTAAAAACGAACATATATTTCATAGCATTATTCCTCAAGAAAGACAAGCTTTTATTTGCAGTTGTCCTATTTACAAGTAATATTCGTTTAAATAATAAAAGGTGAAGACAAAAGACAGATTCGACGAATTGAAGACGCAAATGACCAAAAAGCTCAAAAGTACAAAATACAATCAAAGTGGTTCCAATTATTGATGAGAAACGTCTCAAAATTACAAGAGTACAAGATTCGAAACATAAAATACAAGATATTAAATTGTACGCTTGGACGTTCGAAAATCCGGAACTGGGACCAGAGTCATATCTCAACGCTCGACGCAACGGACTAAAAATTACAAGTCAACTATGCACTTGAATATAATATAATATATAATTAATTCTTAAAATTAATGTATATATTATATTATATTATATAAACCGTCAGCAAGCTAGGAGCCAAGCTTGTGTGAGCTGGATTCCACAGCTCCGCACTCGCGGAGCTCTGAAGAGCAAAATCCATCGCACTCGCGGAGCCCAAAAAGTCAGAAATCCACCTTTAAAAGGCCGAGCATTCGGCCGAATTTTACACATCTTTTTCTCATTCATCATACGTAAAATATATATATATATATATTTATATTTTAATTTTAATTTTAATTCTAATAATAAGGGTATGTTAGCGAATGTTGTAAGAGTGTAAGTTGAAATTCTGTCCGTGTAACGCTACGCTATTTTTAATCATTGTAAGTTATGTTCAACCTTTTTAATTTAATGTCTCGTAGCTAAGTTATTATTATGCTTATTTAAAACGAAGTAATCATGATGTTGGGCTAATTACTAAAATTGGGTAATTGGGCTTTGTACCATAATTGGGGTTTGGACAAAAGAACGACACTTGTGGAAATTAGACTATGGGCTATTAATGGGCTTTATATTTGTTTAACTAAATGATAGTTTGTTAATTTTAATATAAAGATTTATAATTGGACGTCCCTATAAATAACCATATACACTCGATCGGACACGATGGGAAGGATATTTATATGTACGAATAATCGTTCATTTAACCGGACACGGGAATGGATTAATAGTCACTAGAATTATTAAAACAGGGGTGAAATTATGTACAAGGACACTTGGCATAATTGATAACAAAGTATTAAAACTTTGGGTTACACGCAGTCGATAACCTGGTGTAATTATTAAACAAAGTATTAAAACCTTGTTACAGTTTAAGTCTCCAATTAGTTGGAATATTTCACTTCGGGTATAAGGATAATTTGATGAGGATACTCGCACTTTATATTTATGACTGATGGACTGTTATGGACAAAAACCAGACGGACATATTAAATAATCCAGGACAAAGGACAATTAACCCATGGGCATAAAACTAAAAATCAACACGTCAAACACCATGATTACGGAAGTTTAAATAAGCATAATTCCTTTATTTTCATATTTAATTGCACTTTTAATTATCGCACTTTTATTTATTGTTATTGTATTTAATTGCACTTTTAATTATCGTACTTTTTAATTATCGCAAGTTTATTTTATCGCACTTTTATTTATCGTAATTTCATTATCGTTATTTATTTTACGCTTTAAATTAAGTCTTTTATTTATTTAATATTTTACATTAGGTTTTAACTGCGACTAAAGTTTTAAAAATCGACAAACCGGTCATTAAACGGAAAAAACCCCCTTTTTATAATAATAATATTACTTATATATATATTTGTATTTTTATAAATTAAAACTAATATAGCGTTAAGCTTTGTTTAAAAGATTCCCTGTGGAACGAACCGGACTTACTAAAAACTAAACTACTGTACGATTAGGTACACTGCCTATAAGTGTTGTAGCAAGGTTTAGTTATATCCGTTCTATAAATAAATAAATATCTTGTGTAAAATTGTATCATATTTAATTGTTTTTTCCTAGTAAAATATAAGCTATTTCATATACGTCTCGCATAACATCAAGTATTTTTGGCGCCGCTGCCGGGGAACTTAAACGCCGAAATCGCAACGCTAATGATATAAAAAAAATATATATAATTTTGTAAAAGTTTTTATTAAGTCTTTCAAGTAAAAATATAAGTTTTTAAAAAAAAATATAAAAAATATAAAAATACAAAAAGGAGTTTGTTAAAAAAATATAGAAAGTTAAAAAGTATTTTTATTTTTGAGTTTAAATATAAGTATTTTATTGTTTTATATAAATATTTATTTATATTTATATATATATTTTATATTTATAGAAAAACAAAAATAAAAAAAATAAAAACTGAACCTGTGAAAATCGACCCCTTTCTCAGCTGAAATTGAACCCTCCGCGACTCGCGGAGGTTTTGAACTGGGACTATCCGCACTCGCGGAGGTCTTCTGACAGGCCACAGTCAACCCTAAAACAGCATTAATTACGGAGTATATATTATTATTATTATTAATTAAACCCTAATTAGGGTATTATTATTATTATATAATTTAGTTTTTATTATTATTTTGTATTATTTAGTTTAAATAGTTTAAATAATTTATAAAATTAATAATTTTATAAAATAAATAATATAAAAATAATATTTTTATAAAAATTGTACTTTTTACAACTTTTAGTATATTTTTATATTTTGTCTTTTTTTATTCGTTTTAGCGTAATATTTGTATTTTTTGCTCGTTTTTAGTTTTAATCCATAGTTTTTGCCATAGTTATTTTTATTTCTAGATTTTTAGGCTTTGCCGTAAAATCCCTTAAGTGCTTTTTCTTTAGACTAAGATTTAGGTGCTTTAAAATTTTGCGACGCCATTTTTTTTTAGTACCTTTTTAAGTTATTGCCATTTGGGATATAGTATTTCTTTTAAGCTTTAATATTTTTAGACACAACTTTTAATTTTTAAGTTTTTAGTTCCTTTTTAAGTTTCGACGCGCTACTTTCTTATTTTTCGACGCCTTTTACCTATGTATCAATTATCACTCCAATTAGTAATCTCAATTTGCAATTTTAATTTTAAGTTAGTGATAATAATAAGGTTGGGTTAGTCGAGTGTTTTAAAAGTTTTATAAGTCACTCTTTTTCTTTCTTATTTCTCCAATTTTAATACCGAAGCGCTCTTTTTCTTTCTTATTTCTCGCAATTCTAGTTTTAGGACATAGATTTTTATTCTATTTCTTTTCTAAAATTTCTTAAAATTACGAAAATTTATTTTAAGTGGTTAATTTGATAGACATCAAAATTTTCTGGTTCGTAGTAATAGTTGAATTTGTACGTGGACCGGGTTATTGGAGCCAAACAGTACTCAATTATATTGAGACCAAACGAATCCTGCCCCTCTGCTGCATCTTTTGGCTATTCGAAACGTGGGCAAAATTAGAAAAGTCTATTAATTGGATAACTTATATAATTTTTCTTTCTTTTTAAAAAACTAATAGGATATTCAGTAAATGCACCGAGCAAAACGTTCACCACCTGTAACTCGATCAAGACATCTAGCTAATATTACCGCCGTTGATTTTTCTTTAGAATCGTCATCCAGTAGACCAAGTACTCCAATTCAAATTTCCGATAATCCATTTTTTGAACCCGACCTCACAATTGAGAATTCGGAGAATATTCAGGGACGATTCATAGATCCTGAACCACTAATCTTTCCTCCGGAACCACCAATCATTCAAACAGAGATTGTTGATGAACCAACCATTAAATCAGAATCCTCTAGTGATTCAGCTTCAACAAATTCAATTATGGAAAATCTGGAACTTTTAAGTATGGAAGACCGAATGAGAGCTAAACGCACTGGCCAAGGTCACGCAATTACTCATCTAGACATTAATGCGCCAGATTATGAAATCAAAGGACAAATCCTACACATGGTGACTAATCAATGCCAATTTAGTGGTGCACCGAAGGAAGATCCAAATGAACATCTTCGTACCTTTAATAGGATCTACACTCTATTTAAAATAAGAGAAGTTGAGGATGAACAGATATATCTCATGTTATTTCCCTGGACTTTAAAGGGAGAAGCCAAAGATTGGTTGGAATCGTTACCTGAAGGGGCGATTGATACATGGGACGTTTTAGTTGAAAAATTTCTTAAACAATTCTTTCCGGCATCTAAAGCCGTAAGACTTCAAGGAGAAATTGTTACGTTCACACAGAAGCCAAATGAAACTCTATATGAGGCATGGACCAGATTTGGAAAGTTATTGAGAGGATGTCCGCAACATGGTTTAGACACCTGTCAAATAGTACAAATATTCTACCAAGGATGCGACATCACTACAAGAAAAGACATAGACATAGCAGCTGGTGGTTCCATTATGAAGAAAACAGAAACTGATGCTTACAAAATTATTGATAACACTGCTTCCCACTCACATGAGTGGCACCAAGAAAAAGATATCGTTAGATCATCTAAAGCAGCTAGAGCCATTTCTAGCCATGACTTAGATTCCATTTCCGCAAAGATAGATGCTATCGAGAGACGAATGGAAAAGATGACTAAGGATATACACTCAATACGAATTAGTTGTGAGCAGTGTGGAGGACCACATTTGACAAAAGATTGTCTCAGTATTGAACTAACAATGGAACAAAGAGAGAATGTTTCATATCTAAACCAAAGGCCTGGAAATAATTATCAGAATAATTATCAACCGCCAAGACCAATTTATAATCAAAACCAGAATTATAATCGAAATCTTCCATACAACAACCAACAAGGTCCTAGTAATCAACAAGTATCCAATAATACTTACAATCAGCAAAGACCTAATTTTCAAAACAAACCACCACAAACCGATGATAAAAAGCCAAATTTAGAAGATATGATGACGAAGCTAGTTGAATCTCAAACACAGTTTTTCACATCTCAGAAACAAACCAATGAACAAAATGCTCAAGCATTTAGAAATCGACAAGCTTCTATTCAAAATCTGGAACAAGAAGTAAGTAACCTAGCAAGGTTAATAGGTGAAAGAAAACCGGGAAGTCTACCTAGTGATACAAATGCTAACCCCCGAAATGAAACAGCTAAAGCCATTACCACAAGAAGTGGTATTACACTTAAACCACCTGAAATACCTGTAATTTCTGATGAAGCTATTCCTACTCCACAAGAACCATAACCTGAACAAGATAAGGAAAAAGAACCGGTAGTTGAAAAGGTTAATGAAGATAACACAGTTAAGGCTAAACCTTATGTTAAACCATACCAACCACCACTTCCTTACCCGAGTAAGATGAGAAAAGAGAGACTTGAAGCCAAGCAATCCAAATTTTTGGATATGTTTAAACAGATAAATGTAAATCTTCCTTTCATTGATGTAATTTCAGGAATGCCTAGATATGCTAAATTTCTGAAAGATCTAATCATGAATAGAAAGAAAATGGAAGAACTCTCGGCTGTTACTATGAATGCTAATTGTTCAGCAGTACTGTTGAATAAGATACCAGAAAAATTATCAGATCCAGGAAGTTTCACAATTCCATGTTTTCTGGGTAGTCTTAGTTCAATAGAAGCATTGGCAGATTTAGGTGCGAGTATAAATTTAATGCCGTATTCACTATACGCTAAACTAGACCTTGGAGAATTGAAACCAACACGAATAAGCATACAACTAGCCGATAGATCAGTAAAATATCCTAGAGGGATAATGGAAAACATGCTAGTTAAAGTTGGTACTTTAGTATTTCCAGTAGATTTTGTTGTTCTGGACATGGAAGAAGATTCTCAAGTTCCTCTCATATTAGGAAGACCATTCTTAAACACGGCTAAAGCAATGATAGACGTGTTTAGTAAGAAATTGACCCTAAGTATAGAGGACGAGAGTGTTACCTTTTCAGTTGATAGAGCAATGCAACAACCGCAATCTGCAGATGATACATGCTATTATATTCAAACTATAGATTCACATGCAGAATTGTTAGAAGAATTTCCAGAATTACAAGGAACAGGAGAATGTTCTTTAGGAGAAGGAACTGAACCAATTGATGAAACTGAAATGTTAGCTACACTTATGGCTAATGGATACGAACCAACAACAGAAGAAATTCAAATGCTAAAAGAAGAAGACAGATATCGATATAAATCATCGATAGAAGAACCTCCGACATTAGAGTTAAAGCCACTTCCAAACCATTTGGAATACGCTTATTTACATGGTGAATCTGAATTACCTGTAATAATATCGTCTTCTCTTACTAAAAATGAAAAATCTCAACTCATTTCTGTGCTAAAAGCTCATAAACCAGCTATTGCATGGAAGATTCATGATATTAAAGGAATAAGTCCTTCGTATTGCACACATAAAATCCTTATAGAAGAAGGTCATAAAACGTATGTGCAACGCCAATGAAGACTAAATCCTAATATGCAAGATGTTGTTAAAAAAGAAATTATTAAACTGCTTGATGCAGGTTTAATTTATCCAATCTCTGATAGTCCATGGGTAAGCCCAGTTCAATGCGTGCCTAAGAAGGGTGGCATGACTGTTATCACAAATGAGAAAAATGAGCCTATTCCTACTAGGACTGTAACATGATGGCGTGTATGTATTGATTATAGAAAATTAAAAGACGCCACCAGAAAAGATCACTTTCCCTTACCTTTTATTGATCAAATGTTGGAAAGATTAGCCGGAAATAATTACTATTGTTTTCTTGATGGTTTTTCCGGATATTTTCAAATTCTAATAGCACCCGAAGACCAAGAGAAAACCACATTCACGTGCCCTTATGGTACTTTTGCTTACAAACGCATGCCATTTGGACTTTGCAATGCCCCTGCAACCTTTCAAAGGTGCATGATGGCGATTTTTCACGACATGATAGAAGAATGCATGGAAGTTTTCATGGATGACTTTTCAGTCTTCGGTGATACTTTTGAATCATGTCTAGTTAATCTTAAACGAATGCTTATTAGATGCGAACAATCAAATATAGTTCTTAATTGGGAGAAATGCCATTTCATGGTTAAAGAAGGCATCGTTCTTGGACATAAAATTTCAAAGGAAGGAATTGAAGTGGATAGAGCTAAAGTAGATGTAATTGCTAAACTTCCACATCCCACCAATGTTAGAGGAGTTAGGAGTTTTCTAGGGCATGCCGGTTTTTACCGACGTTTCATAAAAGATTTTTCTAAAATTGCCACTCCTATGAATAAACTCCTAGAAAAAGATGCTCTATTTATCTTTTCAGATGAATGCATCAAATCTTTTAATATTCTTAAAGAAAAACTCACTAATGTGCCGATTATGATAACTCCAAATTGGAATCTACCGTTTGAACTTATGTGCGATGCAAGTGATTTTGCAATGGGAGCCGTTTTAGGACAAAGGATTGAAAAACGATTTCAACCTATATATTATGCTAATAAGACGTTACAAGGAGCACAAACAAATTATACAACTACTGAAAAAGAACTCCTTGCTATTGTCTTTGCTTTCGACAAATTTCGATCATATCTCGTTCTAGCTAAAACGGTGGTCTATACCGACCATTCTGCTCTCAGATACCCATTTTCAAAACAAGATGCTAAACCAAGATTAATCCGTTGGATCTTACTCTTACAAGAGTTCGATATTGAAATCCGAGATAAAAGAGGAGCAGAAAATCTCGCAGCTGATCATCTTTCTCGTCTTGAAAATCCCGAATTAGAAGTTCTAAATGAATCGGCCATACAAGACAACTTTCCTGATGAATATCTATTGAAGATAGATTATAATGAAATTCCATGGTTTGCAGACTATGCAAACTATTTAGTATGTGGATTCCTTGAAAAAGGATTGTCGTACCAAAAACGAAAGAAATTCTTTAGTGATATAAAACACTATTTCTGGGAAGATCCACATTTGTTTAAAAGTTATCCAGATAGAATAATACGCCGATGTGTATTCAGAGATGAAGCTAGGAAAATCTTAAACCATTGTCACACAGGACCAACAGGAGGGCATTATGGGCCTCAACTAACAGCAAGAAAAGTTTACGATGCTGGATTCTATTGGCCTACAATTTACAAAGATGCACACCTTCTTTGCAAATCCTGTGATGCTTGTCAAAGGGCCAGAAAAATAAGTCAACGTGATGAAATGCCACAAAATGTCATTCAAGTATGTGAAGTATTTGACATTTGGGGTATTGACTTTATGGGTCCATTTCCAAAATCTCATAATAATCTATATATTCTCGTTGCCATTGATTATGTATCTAAATGGGCGGAAGCACAAGCTCTCCCAACTAACGATGCACGAGTTGTAGTCAACTTTTTAAAACGTCTTTTTGCAAGGTTTGGAACACCGAAAACTTTAATAAGTGATCGGGGAACTCATTTCTGTAATAACCAACTTGAGAAAGTTCTTAAAAGATATGGAGTAACTCATAAAATCTCCACTGCTTATCATCCACAGATAAGTGGACAAGTTGAAAATACCAACCGAGCTTTAAAACGTATTCTAGAGAAAACCGTAGGATGAAATCCGAATGAATGGTCCATTAAATTGGAGGATGCACTCTGGGCTTTTAGAACAGCCTACAAAACTCCAATTGGAACCACACCTTTTAAACTCGTTTACGGAAAATCATGTCATCTTCCAGTAGAAATTGAACACAAAGCATTTTGGGCTTTGAAGACATGTAATCTTGATTTACATGAAGCTGGACGTCTACGGTTAAGTCAACTAAACGAATTAGAAGAATTAAGACATGAAGCATACGAAAATTCGTTAATCTATAAGGAAAGAACGAAGAAATGGCATGATAAAAGAATCAGGAGTTCAAAAGAATTTAAAGAAGGAGATAGAGTTCTTCTTTTCAATTCACGATTCAAGCTATTTCCCGGAAAATTGAAATCTAGATGGTCTGGACCATTCATAGTCAAAAGAGTTTTCCCGTACGGAACAGTAGAATTGATAAATACAAATGGGATTGAATTTAAGGTTAATGGTCACAGAGTTAAACATTACATAGATAGTCCGATGCAAGTTGACAACGAAGTTAATCACAATTTCGATACCACAGCTAACTAAGTGTGGGGAGAATCAAGACTTTTAAATGATAATATGTATTTCTGTTAGAGTTAGATTTTCTGTTTTCGTGTAGTTCTCGAAAATGGAACCCGAATGGTCTTTCCCTAGCAGACCCTAAATAACTAGTCGTCTCCCCCCATTCTGAATTTTTATTTTTTTTAGGTTTTTCGAAATGAAGACTTCCTGTGAACTAAACCATGGTCTAATGCTACACGCTTTGATCACTAAATGTAATAATGACACACTTCCAAGTGAAATAGTATCATTAATCAGAGGTAAATTGGACGGAGTAAGAAAAGAATCCAGATGCGAAAATAACAAGTTACAATTTGGTAAAGGAAAATCAAAATCCGCAGTGAAAAGGAGAGCACGACACCTTGAAAGATGTCACAAATGCAGAAAATGGTCACACGAAGAAAAATGTTCGACGAATCAAACCTATTCAAACACCGAATTTGTTACTTTATGCAGAGATGGACCGTTCATATGTTTAGAAGAAAAAACGTTAAATGCTCGAGGTTACGCCTATGTAGCTATGGAAAACCAATTAGTCCGACTATCTTATGAGTGGGCTAGAGCATATCACTAAGAAATATATTTCACAGGTAAGTTTGTACAGTTTTCATTTTCATTTTTTATTTTAATTTTTAACCTTTTGATAATAAACGCTGATTTGTTCGCTATAAAGTATTAAATTGTTATTCAATAAAATTAGGTCTTGCGACCGAAATTATTGATATCATACAAAAATTTATTACATCACTGCAAAATTTAACGTTTATTCTTAAGGTATAAATATCTTTAATCAATCAACCCAAAATATTTCAAAAATTCGTCATGAATTAAATTAGGTAATGGAACCGAAATTACTTTACCGAAAAGAGGGGCGTATACTTTTGATAATATTTGATTGATTAAAGTGGGATAAAAGACCAAAAATATTTTTAATTTTATTTTTACTTTGTTTTTAAAATTAATATTAAAATAATATTATAAACCTTTTAAATTAATATATATTTAAAATTGTAAATATTTGAAAAATTAATATTTTTAATATAAATGTATGAAAACAAAAATATAATATAAGTTTGGTGTGAATTTTTAATTTTATGCATTTTTAATTTAAGTTTGGTGTGATTATAAAAACAAAAATTTACTTTATTTCGCTAAGTTAAAAATATGATTTTTAAAATTCGTCGTGAGTTGAAGACTAGGTCATTGAACCGAAATTGCTTTACCCGAGGGAGGGACGAGAACTTTTATTGTCATTATTTTTAATCTTATTGAATTAAAGTATGCCAAAAACATTAAAAAAACCCAAAAATCTTTACTTTTAAAATCGCGCTTTAAATTGACAAATTTTAAATTTTTTGTCGAGAGACGGACTAGGAAAACAAAATTTTAATTTTTAAATTAATTTTATGTTTTTAAAAAAAAGTTATAAGGTTTAAAAAAAAATAGCCGCGACTCGCGGTGATTTGTAGGTTCACACCACCGCACTCGCGGAGGTCAAAAAACCCAGAAAAAAATAAAACTGGCCGAACAGACCAGTTTGTTCATCACCACACCCAATTTTCTGCGAAAAAAACCCACGAAAAATTGCCCAAATTCGCCATTTTTCATCATTTTTCATCAAATATTTCATAAAATCACAATGAGGAGACTATTATCAAGGAATTACTCAAGGAAATCGGTAAATTTCTACACCTAAACACCATTTAATCTGAATTTTAGTGTTCTTGAACAATTTCATACATAATTCGATTTTGATGCTTTCTAGTGTAATAATGCTTCAATTGTTTGTGTATTATGCTTGTATAACCTAGATTGATGCTATTTAACATGATTAGAAGCTTTGAACTTCAATTTTTGAATAATCTAGGGTTTATGTTCTTGAGCAAAATTAGGGCTTTTTGATATAAACAGGTTATGGCCGAATTTTGTTGTTAGCTAAATTGAGTAATGTAACATGTTTAGGTTGCTAAATGATCAAAACTTTGATCCTAAACATGAATTATAAAGATTAAAGTGGACTTTTTGAACCAAAATTGCATGAACTTGATTTAATTGATATGAATGCCATGAGGAACTTGTTTAATTGTTATAATGATTATTTTTAACATGTTTTAGAAGTTAAATGCGAAGAAACTTTGTATACATTTTTATAAGTATATTTGGAAAAGTTTAGAATTGTAAAAAAAAATGTGAAAATGTGTATAAGTTTAATTTTGATTTAACATGTTATTGTGATTGTTTTAAGTTGTTATTTTGCTAAAACTAATGCATATTTGGATGCACAAAAATTGTGTTTGATATATTTTGCAGACTGAAAGGGGTGAATCTTCATCCCAGGCTCGCAATGCTCCTCCGGAAGATGCAAATCAACAGGAAATTAATAACTAATACCGACAAGATATGCCTCACCCAATTGTTTCATATTCAAACATTCATGAGGCAGATCTACATAAGAATTTGAGATTTGATAGATATTGGATAGACTATCCAAAATATCAAAAGAACCTGCACAACTTTGTGTCTAATAATGTTGAGGTACCCAGAATTATAGATTGGGCACCATTAGAGGTAGTGGAATTGGTCGAGCCAATCAGGGAATTACTTACTCAAAGGTATGGTAATTCTACTTTTAGTGATTGGGTACGTTTATTCAACATGCGTAGACCTGTATATAGAGAATGGTGTATAGAGTTATTGTGTACTATTTAAATAAATGATCGGGTAGATACTTTAACCGATCGTAGTTTTATTAGATTTTTATTAGGAGGGGAGATGCGCCATATGTCCTTACTAGACATGGCTCGGGCTTTAGATATATATACGCCCGAGGAGCTAGCATCTTATGATTGCCAGAGGTTAATAGTTTATGGTAGGAGGGTGGATGAGAATTTTGATACAAATGACGTATGGAGTAGGATGACTAGCCATCGCCGATTCCAGTGGGATAATACTCTTATCTTGATATTGATAGAGCTGAATTAAGAGTAATCCATAGGTTTTTAGCCAATTCGATTACACAACGAGGTAAGAATAAGGAAAAGGTAAATGAACAGGATTTGTTTTACCACATGTGTATTCGAGACCCACACAGCACTGTAAGTATACCTTTTTGTGTGGGTTATTATTTATTGACTATGGTTAGGGGTATGAGGCGTGGTAGCATAATAGGAGGTGGTATATTTATTACTTTAATTGCTGAATATCTCGGTGTGGATAGAAGTCGGGGGGGATTATTAATGGCAGAACCAGAACCCCACGATAGAATAGATTTGCGTGTTTATCATGGTGCTAAGGTCTTAAAGAAACGAAATAACGCGGCAGCACGTTATGATGGCAGGCATCCACAGGTTGAGAGAGATCAACAGCAAGGTCAACCGGGAGGGGGTAATCCAATGACGGAAATGCAACTTTTTATGGCTCGACACGAGTATGAAATGGCTAGACAAAAAGCATTTCAAGATTGGCAGTATCATCAAAGCCAAATCATAAGTCATTGTACACACATAGGTAGAGAATACATTCCTACCGTTATGCCCGAATTTGCTCCTTGGACTTTAGAGAGCCGACCACCATATCCTACATATGACCCAGCCCAAGCATTTTACAGTATCTATGGATACGCTTGGGACCCACACTGGAACCATCCTCCTCATCCGTAATTTTATATTTTTGTTTATTTTATTGTAATGTTACTAATTCTTAATTTTCTTATTTTTTATTTTATTATTATAATAGCTTTTATAATTTTCTAACTTTATTAGATTTTAATAATTTTTTTTTTTTTTTGAATGTGGTGTGAAAACCCAACTTCAAAAATATGTATATATGTGTTTGTAGTTTATCTCATGTACAAAACAGGGTAAAACAGCGCATTTTCAAAGACTGGCATTAAGTTCAGCAAAAGCTATTAATTTTGACGACAAAACGAAAAATAAATGTGATGTACCATTAGACGGAATGAACAAATGATGTGCACCATTTATCATTCAGCAAACAAACGCCAATATGTTTGGAAACTTTGGTAAAATTTAATCATTTTTCTACGCTAATCACCCTCAATAATTTAAATTGTTACTGATTTCTTGCAAATGAGGGCATTACAAGATCTTAAGTGTCGGAAGGGGTTAAATTCTTTCGAAATTTTAAAAATTTTTTAACTTAAAACACTTGGTCACCATTAAAAATACTAGTAAAGCAGTAGTTGTATTAGAATCTAGTGCTCTCTGATAACAAAGAACGGCCCTAGTCTTATATACTGACTACCCACTTCTAGTAAAATTTTTCAAAATTTTCAATTAAATGAACTCAAAATCATGTTTATACATATTTATGAACGATAAAACTAGGTGTTAACACCGAAATTATTGTTACCTCGAAAAGGACATAAATTGAGAAACAAACGAAAATGTTAGAATTCATTTAAAATGGAATAGAGGACAATAAAAAGGAAAATAAAAGCCAAATGTGGGAAAATTTACCAAGTTATTTTAAACATATGTCACATATTTCTGTAACAAATAATTGAAGATACTTTTGCTTTGGATTAAAATAAAAAGTTTTACCCGATTTACTGTAAGAAAGATGGATCTACACGATGAATCAATTCCATCATTAAAAGGAAGTAAAGTCTTCCGAAAAAGAAACGCGCTTCTTGATTTAGGTCATGAAGTTGTCGTCCAGACCAGCTGTAGGTTGACGAAAAATCTAGAAAAGTCATCTCTAAAAACAGCAGGAAATCCACGGACCTCAGCATTAAATAGGGTCGCCAAGTGGTCAGACTTTTCCTAACCATGAGAGGATCTGTCTTGTAAAATGGGGAGGAGGCCGTGCAAATTAGCTGGATAAGACTAACGAATCCGATCCCCAGAAAGGATAATCTCCTTAAAAGATCAAAAATCAGCTTTTAAGACTAATATTACTCAATCCTAGAGATTGACCTTAAAGATTAAGAATTACAAACTCATGGAATTCGATGATATCTAAACTCGAGCTTGAACGAGAAAATATTTTGATCAAAATTACAAACCGATTTGTTTTCTAAAAACCCATTTTCAATGCGTTCATTACCATTGAACGTAAAATCCTAGGAATTCACCTGGAATTCATTAGGTCACCTGAACCAAATCGGGTGTCAACCGTAAGAACGGTGGTTGCATAGCATGGTCAAAGACAGGACCTTGTGCCAAGATCGAAAAATTATAAGGGTGAGCTTTACTATTGCTCCTACAAAGGATAATAATTGCATCCGACACGTTTTTGGACCATAATCAAATGCATGTCATTAGACATTGCCTTAACAGTTGCTTGTTCAACGCTTTCCTTTACAACCGGACGGTAGTTTACCGAAAGGTAATATACGGAGCAAGCATACTGGACGTGTTGCTTTCCCAATACAAGGATAGCAAGTGGGTGACACAAAACCACAAGTTTTGAGCTAAAATTTTCAAATCTAAAACCCACCAAACCCACAAAAACAATTTGCAAACATCGGTGAGACTGTAAACTAGATTGAATTTTCAAAAGATCAAATGTTTTCATAAAGATTCAATTTCCTTAATGGATCTAAATTTTCATAAGTCATGTGAGACTGTAAACCACATCGTTACTACCATTGTTTATACCGCCGTAAAGAAATCACTGATATACAAAGTGTGAAGAATAAAGAAGTGATTCTTGTATATTCAAGACTATATTGCTTGAGGACAAGCAACACTCAAGTGTGGGAATATTTGATAATGCTAAAAACGAACATATATTTCATAGCATTATTCCTCAAGAAAGACAAGCTTTTAGTTGCAGTTGTCGTATTTACAAGTAATATTCGTTTAAATAATAAAAGGTGAAGACAAAAGACAGATTCGACGAATTGAAGACGCAAACGACCAAAAAGCTCAAAAGTACAAAATACAATTAAAGTGGTTCCAATTATTGATGAGAAACGTCTCAAAATTACAAGAGTACAAGATTCGAAACACAAAATACAAGATATTAAATTGTACGCTTGGACGTTCGAAAATCCGGAACTGGGACCAGAGTCATCTCTCAACGCTCGACGCAACGGACTAAAAATTACAAGTCAACTATGCACATGAATATAATATAATATATAATTAATTCTTAAAATTAATATATATATTATATTATATTATATAAACCGTCGGCAAGCTAGGAGCCAAGCTTGTGTGAGCTGGATTCCACAGCTCCGCACTCGCGGAGCTCTGAAGAGCAAAATCCACCGCACTCGCGGAGCCCAAAAAGTCAGAAATCCACCTTTAAAAGGCCGAGCATTCGGCCGAATTTTACACATCTTTTTCTCATTCATCATACGTAAAATATATATATATATTCATATTTTAATTTTAATTTTAATTTTAATTTTAATTCTAATAATAAGGGTATGTTAGCGAATGTTGTAAGGGTGTAAGTTGAAATTATGTCCGTGTAACGCTACGCTATTTTTAATCATTGTAAGTTATGTTCAACCTTTTTAATTTAATGTCTCGTAGCTAAGTTATTATTATGCTTATTTAAAACGAAGTAATCATGATGTTGGGCTAATTACTAAAATTGGGTAATTGGGCTTTGTACCATAATTGGGGTTTGGACAAAAGAACAACACTTGTGGAAATTAGACTATGGGCTATTAATGGGCTTTATATTTGTTTAACTAAATGATAGTTTGTTAATTTTAATATAAAGATTTACAATTGGACGTCCCTATAAATAACCATATACACTCGATCGGACACGATGGGCGGGATATTTATATGTACGAATAATCGTTCATTTAACCGGACACGGGAATGGATTAATAGTCACTAGAATTATTAAAACAGGGGTGAAATTATGTACAAGGACACTTGGCATAATTGATAACAAAGTATTAAAACCTTGGGTTACACGCAGTCGATAACCTGGTGTAATTATTAAACAAAGTATTAAAACCTTGTTACAGTTTAAGTCCCCAATTAGTTGGAATATTTCACTTCGGGTATAAGGATAATTTGACGAGGATACTCGCACTTTATATTTATGACTGATGGACTGTTATGGACAAAAACCAGACGGAATTATTACATAATCCAGGACAAAGGACAATTAACCCATGGGCATAAAACTAAAAATCAACACGTTAAACATCATGATTACGGAAGTTTAAATAAGCATAATTCCTTTATTTTCATATTTAATTGCACTTTTAATTATCGCACTTTTATTTATTGTTATTGTATTTAATTGCACTTTTAATTATCGTACTTTTTAATTATCGCAAGTTTATTTTATCGCGCTTTTATTTATCGCAATTTTATTATCGTTATTTATTTTACGCTTTAAATTAAGTCTTTTATTTATTTAATATTTTACATTAGGTTTTAACTGCGACTAAAGTTTTAAAAATCGACAAACCGGTCATTAAACGGTAAAAACTCCCTTTTTATAATAATAATATTACTTATATATATATTTGTATTTTTATAAATTAAAACTAATATAGCGTTAAGCTTTGTTTAAAAGATTCCATGTGGAACGAACCGGACTTACTAAAAACTACACTACTGTACGATTAGGTACACTGTGAAATGTCCCGTTCTTATTGATTAAAAACGTTCCATATTAATTGATTTCGTTACGAGGTTTTGACCTCTATATGAGACGTTTTTCAAAGACTGCATTCATTTTTAAAACAAACCATAACCTTTATTTCATAAATAAAGGTTTAAAAAGCTTTACGTAGATTATCAAATAAAGATAATCTAAAATATCCTGTTTACACACGACCATTACATAATGGTTTACAATACAAATATGTTACATCGAAATCAGTTTCTTGAATGCAGTTTTTACACAATATCATACAAACATGGACTCCAAATCTTGTCCTTATTTTAGTATGCAACAGCGGAAGCTCTTAGTATTCACCTGAGAATAAACATGCTTTAAACGTCCACAAAAATGTTGGTGAGTTATAGGTTTAACCTATATATATCAAATAGTAACAATAGACCACAAGATTTCATATTTCAATACACATCCCATACATAGAGATAAAAATCATACATATGGTGAACACTTGGTAACCGACATTAACAAGATGCATATATAAGAATATCCCCATCATTCCGGGACACCCTTCGGATATGATATAAATTTCGAAGTACTAAAGTATCCGGTACTTTGGATGGGGTTTGTTAGGCCCAATAGATCTATCTTTAGGATTCGCGTCAATTAGGGTGTCTGTTCCCTAATTCTTAGATTAACAGACTTAATAAAAAGGGGCATATTCGATTTCGATAATTCAACCATAGAATGTAGTTTCACGTACTTGTGTCTATTTTGCAAATCATTTATAAAACCTGCATGTATTCTCATCCCAAAAATATTAGATTTTAAAAGTGGGACTATAACTCACTTTCACAGATTTTTACTTCGTCGGGAAGTAAGACTTGGCCACTGGTTGATTGACGAACCTATAACAATATATACATAAATATCAAAGTATGTTCAAAATATATTTACAATACTTTTAATATATTTTGATGTTTTAAGTTTATTAAGTCAGCTGTCCTCGTTAGTAACCTACAACTAGTTGTCCACAGTTAGATGTACAGAAATAAATCGATAAATATTATCTTGAATCAATCCACGACCCAGTGTATACGTATCTCAGTATTGATCACAACTCAAACTATATATATTTTGGAATCAACCTCAACCCTGTGAAGCTAACTCCAACATTCACATATAGAGTGTCTATGGTTGTTCCGAAATATATATAGATGTGTCGACATGATAGGTTGAAACATTATATACGTGTCTATGGTATCTCAAGATTACATAATATACAATACAAGTTGATTAAGTTATGGATGGAATAGATTTGTTACCAATTTTCACGTAGCTAAAATGAGAAAAATTATCCAATCTTGTTTTACCCATAACTTCTTCATTTTAAATCCATTTTGAGTGAATCAAATTGCTATGGTTTCATATTGAACTCTATTTTATGAATCTAAACAGAAAAAGTATAGGTTTATAGTCAGAAAAATAAGTTACAAGTCATTTTTGTAAAGGTAGTCATTTCAGTCGAAAGAACGACGTCTAGATGACCATTTTAGAAAACATACTTCCACTTTGAGTTTAACCATAATTTTTGGATATAGTTTCATGTTCATAATAAAAATCATTTTCCCATAATAACAACTTTTAAATCAAAGTTTATCATAGTTTTTAATTAACTAACCCAAAACAGCCCGCGGTGTTACTACGACGGCGTAAATCCGATTTTACGGTGTTTTTCGTGTTTCCAGGTTTTAAATCATTAAGTTAGCATATCATATAGATATAGAACATGTGTTTAGTTGATTTTAAAAGTCAAGTTAGAAGGATTAACTTTTATTTGCGAATAAGTTTAGAATTAACTAAACTATGTTCTATTGATTACAAGTTTAAACCTTCGAATAAGATAGCTTTATATGTATGAATCGAATGATGTTATGAACATCATTACTACCTCAAGTTCCTTGGATAAACCTACTGGAAATGAAAAAAATAGATCTAGCTTCAAAGGATCCTTGGATGGCTTGAAAGTTCTTGAAGCAGAATCATGACACGAAAACAATTTCAAGTAAGATTTCCACTCGAAATAAGATTGTTATAGTTATAGAAATTGAATTAAAGTTTGAATATGATTATTACCTTGTATTAAAAAGATAACCTACTGTAAGTAACAAAGGTTTCTTGATCTTGGATGATTACTTGGAATGGATTTAGAAAACTTGGAAGTAAACTTGCAATCTTGGAAGTATTCTTGATTTTATGAAACTAGAACTTTTGGAATTTATGAAGAACACTTAGAACTTGAAGATAGAACTTGAGAGAGATCAATTAGATGAAGAAAATTGAAGAATTAAAGTGTTTGTAGGTGTTTTTGGTCGTTGGTGTATGGATTAGATATAAAGGATATGTAATTTTGTTTTCATGTAAATAAGTCATGAATGATTACTCATATTTTTGTATTTTTATGAGATATTTCATGCTAGTTGCCAAATGATGGTTCCCACATGTGTTAGGTGACTCACATGGGCTGCTAAGAGCTGATCATTGGAGTGTATATATCAATAGTACATACATCTAAAAGCTGTGTATTGTACGAGTACGAATACGGGTGCATACGAGTAGAATTGTTGATGAAACTGAACCAGGATGTAATTGTAAGCATTTTTGTTAAGTAGAAGTATTTTGATAAGTGTCTTGAAGTCTTTCAAAAGTGTATGAATACATATTAAAACACTACATGTATATATATTTTAACTGAGTCGTTAAGTCATCGTTAGTCGTTACATGTAAATGTTGTTTTGAAACCTTTAGGTTAACGATCTTGTTGAATGTTGTTAACCCATTGTTTATTATAACAAATGAGATGTTAAATTGTTATATTATCATGATATTATGATATATAATATATCTTAGTATGATATATATACAGTTAAATGTCGTTACAACGATAATCGTTACATATATGTCTCGTTTCGAAATCATTAAGTTAGTAGTCTTATTTTTACATATGTATTTCATTGTTAATACACTTAATAATATATTTACTTATCATTTAACATAATTAACTAAGTGTATCAATATCTTAATATGATTCATATGTACCTAGTAAGACGTTGTTATAACGATAATCGTTATATATATCGTTTTCAAGTTTCTTAAATTAATAGTCTCATTTTTATGTATATAACTCATTGTTAAAATACCTAATGAGATACATACTTATAATAAAATCATGTTAACTATATATATAACCATATATATATCATCGTATAGTTTTTACAAGTTTTAACGTTCGTGAATCACCGGTCAACTTGGGTGGTCAATTGTCTATATGAAACCTATTTCAATTAATCAAGTCTTAACAAGTTTGATTGCTTAACATGTTGGAAACACTTAATCATGTAAATAACAATTTCATTTAATATATATATATATATATAAACATGGAAAAGTTCGGGTCACTACAGTACCTACCCGTTAAATAAATTTCGTCCCGAAATTTTAAGCAGTTGGAGGTGTTGACGTATCTTCTGGAAATGAATGCGGGTATTTCTTCTTCATCTGATCTTCACGCTCCCAGGTGAACTCGGGTCCTCTACGAGCATTCCATCGAACCTTAACAATCGGTATCTTGTTTTTTTTAAGTCTCTTAACCTCACGATCTATTATTTCGACGGGTTCTTCAATGAATTGAAGTTTTTCATTGATTTGGATTTCGTCCAACGGAATAGTGAGATCTTCTTTAGCAAAATATTTCTTCAAATTTGAGACGTGGAAAGTGTTATGTACAGCCGCGAGTTGTTGAGGTAGCTCCAATTGGTAAGCTACTGGTCCGACACGATCTATAATCTTGAATGGTCCAATGTACCTTGGATTTAGTTTCCCCCATTTACCAAATCAAACAACGCCTTTCCAAGGTGAAACCCTAAGCATGACCATTTCTCCAATTTCAAACTCTATATCTTTTCTTTTACTGTCCGCGTAGCTCTTTTGTCGACTCTGGGCGGTTTTCAATCTTTGTTGAATTTGGATGATTTTCTCGGTAGTTTCTTGTATTATCTCCGGACCCGTAATCTGTCTATCCCCCACTTCACTCCAACAAATCGGAGACCTGCACTTTCTACCATAAAGTGCTTCAAACGGCGCCATCTCAATGCTTGAATGGTAGCTGTTGTTGTAGGAAAATTCTGCTAACGGTAGATGTCGATCCCAACTATTTCCGAAATCAATAACACAAGCTCGTAGCATGTCTTCAAGCATTTGTATCGTCCTTTCGCTCTGCCCATCAGTTTGTGGATGATAGGCAGTACTCATGTCTAGACGAGTTCCCAATGCTTGCTGTAATGTCTGCCAGAATCTTGAAATAAATCTGCCATCCCTATCAGAGATAATAGAGATTGGTATTCCATGTCTGGAGACGACTTCCTTCAAATACAGTCGTGCTAACTTCTCCATCTTGTCATCTTCTCTTATTGGCATGAAGTGTGCTGACTTGGTGAGACGATCAACTATTACCCAAATAGTATCATAACCACTTGCAGTCCTTGGCAATTTAGTAATGAAATCCATGGTAATGTTTTCCCATTTCCATTCCGGGATTTCAGGTTGTTGTAGAAGACCTGATGGTTTCTGATGTTCAGCTTTGACCTTAGAACACGTCAAACATTCTCCTACATATTTAGCAATATCGGCTTTCATACCTGGCCACCAAAAATGTTTCTTAAGATCCTTGTACATCTTCCCCGTTCCAGGATGTATTGAGTATCTGGTTTTATGAGCTTCTCTAAGTACCATTTCTCTCATATCTCCAAATTTTGGTACCCAAATTCTTTCAGCCCTATACCGGGTTCCGTCTTCCCGAATATTAAGATGCTTCTCCGATCCTTTGGGTATTTCATCCTTTAAATTTCCCTTTTTTAAAACTCCTTGTTGCGCCTCCTTTATTTGAGTAGTAAGGTTAGTGTAAATCATTATATTCATAGATTTTGCTCGAATGGGTTCTCTGTCCTTTCTGCTCAAGGCGTCGGCTACCACATTTGCCTTCCCCGGGTGGTAACGAATCTCAAAGTCGTAATCATTCAACAATTCAATCCACCTATGCTGCCTCATATTCAGTTGTTTCTGATTAAATATGTGTTGAAGACTTTTGTGGTCGGTATATATAATACTTTTGACCCCATATAAGTAGTGCCTCCAAGTCTTTAATGCAAAAACAACCGCGCCTAATTCCAAATCATGCGTCGTAGAATTTTGCTCGTGAATCTTCAATTGTCTAGACGCATAAGCAATCACCTTCGTCCGTTGCATTAATACACAACCGAGACCTTGCTTTGATGCGTCACAATAAATCACAAAATCATCATTCCCTTCAGGCAATGACAATATAGGTGCCGTAGTTAGCTTTTTCTTCAATAATTGAAACGCCTTCTCTTGTTCATCCTTCCATTCAAATTTCTTCCCTTTATGCGTTAATGCAGTCAAGGTTTTGCTATTTTGGAGAAATCTTGGATGAATCTTCTGTAGTAACCAGCCAATCCTAAAAATTGACGTATATGCTTCGGAGTTTTTGGGGTTTCCTACTTTTCAACGGTTTCGATCTTTGCCGGGTCCGCCTGGATACCTTCTTTGTTCACTATGTTACCGAGGAATTGAACTTCTTCCAACCAAAATGCACACTTTGAAAACTTAGCGTACAGTTTTTCTTTCCTCAATACTTCTAGCACTTTTCTCAAATGTTCTTCGTGCTCTTGATCATTCTTTGAGTAAATAAGTATGTCATCGATGAAAACAATGACAAACTTGTCAAGATATGGCCCATACACTCAGTTTATAAGGTCCATGAACACAGCTGGTGTGTTAGTCAATCCAAACAGCATAACCATAAACTCGCAATGACCATAACACATCCTAAAAGCAGTTTTTGGAATATCATCCTCCTTTACTCGCATTTGATGATATCCAGAACGTAAATCGATCTTCGAATAAACCGACGAGCCTTATAGTTGATCAAATAAGTCCTCAATTCTCGGCAGTGGATAACGGTTTTTGATGGTAAGTTTGTTCAACTCTCTGTAGTCAATACACAACCTAAATGTACCATCCTTCTTCTTGACAAACAAAACAGGAGCTCCCCATGGTGATGTGCTTGGTCGAATGAAACCACGTTCTAATAGTTCTTGCAGTTGGCTTTGCAGTTCTTTCATCTCGCTGGGTGCGAGTCTGTAAGGAGCACGAGCTATTGGTGCAGCTCCTGGTACAAGATCTATTTGAAATTCAACGGATCGATGTGGGGTAATCTCGGTAATTCTTTCAGAAATACATCGGGAAATTCTTTTGTGACGGGAACATCATTGATGCTCTTTTCTTCAGTTTGTACTTTCTCGACGTGTGCTAGAATAGCATAGCAACCTTTTCTTATTAGTTTTTGTGCCTTCAAATTACTAATAAGATGTAGCTTCGTGTTGCCCTTTTCTCCGTACACCATTAAGGGTTCTCCTTCTTCTCGTACAATGCGAATTGCATTTTTATAACATACGATCTCTGCTTTCACCTTCTTCAGTTAGTCCATGCCAACTATTACATCAAAACTCCCTAACTCTACTGGTATCAAATCAATCTTAAATATTTCGCTACGCAGTTTAATTTCTCGATTCCGGCATATATTATCTGCTGAAATTAATTTACCGTTTGCTAATTCGAGTAAAAATTTACTATCCAACGGCGTCAATGGACAACTTAATTTAGCACAAAAATATCTACTCATATAACTTCTATCCGCACCCGAATCAAATAAAACGTAAGCAGATTTATTGTCAATAAGAAACGTACCTGTAACAAGCTTCGGGTCTTCCTGTGCCTCTGCCGCATTAATATTGAAAACTCTTCTGCGGCCTTGTCCATTCGTGTTCTCCTGGTTCGGGCAATTTCTAATAATGTGGCCCAGTTTTCCACATTTATAACAAACTACATTGGCATAACTTGCTCCGACACTACTTGCTCCACCATTACTCGTTCCGACACCATTTGTTCCTTTCGTTCTGTTAACCCCTGGTCCATAGACCTCACACTTCGCCGCGCTATGACCATTTCTTTTACACTTGTTGCAAAATTTGGTGCAGAACCCCGAGTGATACTTTTCACACCTTTGGCATAGCTGCTTCTGATTGTTGTTATTGCGGTTGTTATTGTTGTTGGGATGATTGTTGTAGTTGCTGTTGTTGTTGGTTTTGTTGTTGTTGTTGTTGTTGGGCCGTTTGTGTAGTTGCGATTGATGTTGTGATTGTTGGGATAATTGTGGCGATTAATATTGTAATTGCTGTTGTTGTATTGGTGATTCTTATGACCGTTTTCCTCCCACTTTCTTTTGACTTGCTTCACATTGGCCTCTTCAGCCGTCTGTTCTTTAATTCTTTCCTCAATCTGGTTCACTAGTTTGTGAGCCATTCTACATGCCTGTTGTATGGAGGCGGGCTCGTGTGAACTTATATCTTCTTGGATTCTTTCCGGTAATCCTTTCACAAACGCGTCGATCTTCTCTTCCTCATCTTCGAACGCTCCCGGACACAATAGGCACAATTCTGTGAATCGTCTTTCGTACGTGGTAATATCAAATCCTTGGGTTCGTAACCCTCTAAGTTCTGTCTTGAGCTTATTGACCTCGGTTCTAGAACGGTACTTCTCGTTCATCAAGTGCTTGAATGCTGACCACGGTAGTGCGTACGCATCATCTTGTCCCACTTGCTCTAGATAGGTATTCCACCATGTTAACGCAGAACCTGTGAAGGTATGCGTAGCGTACTTCACTTTGTCCTCTTCAGTACACTTACTTATGGTTATGGCAAACACCGATTCGACCTTCTCGGTCCACCGTTTCAATCCGATGGGTCCTTCGGTTCCATCAAATTCCAAAGGTTCGCAGGCAGTGAATTCTTTGTAGGTGCATCCTACACGATTTCCTGTACTGCTAGATCCAAAGTTATTGTTGGTATGTAGCGCAGCCTGTACTGCGGCTATGTTTGAAGCTAGAAAAGTACGGAATTCCTCTTCATTCATATTCACGGTGTGTCGAGTAGTCGGTGCCATTTCCTTCAAAATAGTCAAATGGAACAAGTTAATCATACAGAATATTAAGAGTAGTTAATAGTATTTCGTAGCATAATATGAACTCATTTATACAAGCTTTTTCTTCATATTAGCGTTTTATAAGTTTAAATTCGGGTAGTACCTACCCGTTAAGTTCATACTTAGTAGCTAATATACAATTCAACTACTACAATTCTATATGAAAAACTGATTATAATAATATTTCGAGTTCAAACTTTTATACAATATTTTACAAACTTACAATACCGCTTATTTTACATAAAGCATGAAATATAGCACATAATAACTTTGATACAAGATAGTTGTGAAGATAATTCTAGCTAGTACACAAGTTGTTCAGCAAAGGCAATAAAGACACGTAATTCATACGTCCAGAAACAAGTCATGCATTCTGGTTTTACTAGGACTACTTCCCATCCTTGGTCTTGTCGAACATAACCGTTATGGCCGTTGATAAGACAGCGTGTTGTAACGTCGTCAAAGGGACGAGGGTTACGTAATGACCAACAGTCTCGTAATAACCTAAAAACCTCATTTCTTACCCCAATTACTGACTCCGTCACTTGTGGGAACGTTTTGTTTAATAGTTGTAGCCCGATGTTCTTTTTCTCACTTTGGTGAGAAGCGAACATTACTAACCCGTAAGCATAGCATGCTTCTTTATGTTGCATGTTAGCCGCTTTTTCTAAATCATGAAGTCCTATATTCGGATACATTGAGTCAAAATAATTTCTTAACCCGTTGCGTAAAATAGCATTTGGGTTCCCCGCAATATATGCGTCAAAGTAAACACATCGTAACTTATGGGTTTCCCAATGTGATATCCCCCATCTTTCAAACGAAAGTCTCTTATAAACCAAGACATTCTTGGAACGTTCTTCGAATGTCTTACAAACTGATTTGGCCGTAAAAAGTTGTGCCGAAGAATTCTGACCGACTCTAGACAAGATTTCATCAATCATGTCTCCGGTAGGTGTGATAACCCTTCCTAATCCACCCGGACGAAGTCATCAACCTTTGATTCCAGAGCGATGATCGACTCCAAGTATTGTCCTTAAAATGAGCAAAATGCACAGCGGAAGGTTTCTTTCACACCTGAGAACAAACATGCTTAAAAGTGTCAACCAAAAGGTTGGTGAGTTCATTAGTTTATCATAAATAATCATTTCATAATTTTAATAGACCACAAGATTTCATATTTCCATTTCTCATAAACATACGTCCCATGCATAGAGACAAAAATATCATTCATATGGATTGAACACCTGGTAACCGACATTCACAATATGTATATAAGAATATCCCCATCATTCCGGGATCCTCCTTCGGACATGATATAAATTTCGAAGTACTAAAGCATCCGGTACTTTGGATGGGGCTTGTTGGGCCCGATAGATCTATCTTTAGAGTTCGCGTCAATTAGGGTGTCTGTTCCCTAATTCTTAGATTACCAGACTAAATAAAAAGGGCATATTCGATTTCGATAATTCAACCATATAATGTAGTTTTGATTACTCGTGTCTATTTCGTAAAACAGTTATAAAAGCAGCGCATGTATTCTCAGCCGAAAAATATAAAGGGTAAAAAGGCAAATGAAACTCACGCATATAAATATTGTAAAACAATTAATAAAGCATTTGCATGTATTCTCAGCCCAAAAAAACGTAACGAGTAAAAAAGGGAACAAATGAAACTCACGCATATAATTATTGTAAAACAGTTACTAAAGCATTTGCATGTATTCTCAGCCCCAAAATTGTAGAGAGTAAAAGGGGATCAATGAAACTCACCATACTGTATTTTGTAGTAAAAAATACATACGACTATATTGAATAACTGAACAATGCAGAGTTGGCCTCGGATTCACGAACCTATATCATTTGTATATTTATTAATATACATAGTTGTAATCGAAAAATATATATATAATCTATTAATTATACACTTTTTATATTAATAATACGTGTAGGTTTCATATATTCATTTTGTATATAAGAATATAACTTTTATTATGTTATATGTATTATATATTTATGCATATATATATATATATATATATATATATATATATATATATATATATATATATATATATATCGTTTGTTTGTTAAATATAGTGATTATAATAATAGCAAGATATTATTTGTAATGGGAAAAAATGATAATAATGACAATACCTAATGTTACTAATAAAAAATTTAAAAGTTAATAATTATTGTTGATGATAGTTTTTGATTGTAAATCTCATAGTGATAATATTAGTAGTTTTTGGTAAAATAAATAATTTAGTAGTAATGATAGTGAAAATAATAATTTTTGACATTAGTACATAATACTTAGTAATAATGATTATAGCAATTATATTATTAATGGTAATCATAATAATAATAATTTTGTTAGTAATAATAATAATAAATCTACAATTATACTTATACTAATATTATTCCAAATAATAATAACCTAAATAATAATGCTAGTAATAATACTTATGATAATAATATTAACAATAATGATATGTGTAATAATGTCATTAATCATAATAGTCATAATAACAATACAATTACAAATATTACTAATAATAATAATAATAACACTAACAATAATAATAATAATAATAATAATAATTATTATTATTATTATTATTATTATTATTATTATTATTATTATAATTATAATTATAAATATAATAATAAAAAGAAGCTACCTTAGATGAAATTCTGCCCAAAAAGAAAATACTGCCACTCCAGGGACTCGAACCCGTGACCCCTCGAATACCCGCACCAACACTTAACCACTCTTCTGCCTCCTGTTTTCCTGAATATTTCTATAGCTAATTGTTTATAACCCGTATTCCATATCCATCCTCTTTTTCATCGAACCAGAGCTCAATTGGCTAGAGATCAATCCCTAATATGATCTAAGATTATATATAAAAAAAAAACTGTATTTGAAACGTACCCTATCTGCTTAATTAATTTGTTTTAAACAGAATCGAAAATATAAAAAAAAAATCTCGCCTGAAGAACACGAGGTTAAACTCCAAATCACTTTCGACAATCTAGGCAGTTTTAGTTAATAATTATAACGCGAAAAACATTTTAAACGACTCTTGGAAGCTATCTGGATTCTCAATTGAACCTATATCATCATAACGCGTTCGAATTTTAGAATGAAAATAATTTTTGACTTTTTGAAATTAAATTTGACTTTTAAAATTGGAACTCGATATAGTGATTTGAACTATGAAACTTTCCAGATAATTGAAATAGAAGATTACTAACAATACTTTTTTTCTAATTTTTGAATTTCGTTAATAAATCGAACTTTTTGAAAATCAAAACAAGAACAGGGTCCGGTCCGTGAACAAAAAAAAATAAAATAAAAAATAACATTGACTCAACAAAGATGAACGATTACCAGCAGTTGAAATTTGATGTTTGAGAGTGAGGATAATTGAATGGTTTGCTTCAAATGTCATGGAGTGATTTGTAGGTCGACACAGGTTACTTGATTCAATACGGAAGATAAATAAAAAAATAAAGGAATAAAGTTATATCTGATGTAAATCACTTCTTGTTTGCATTCTATATTTGAGACTGACCTTCAACTGATTTTGGCGTTTCTATATGGATTGAAATTGATTGTGAGCCAAATCTTAAGCAGAAAGGACAATAGAATATCTCTGATGTTGATATAAAGCAGATTATATGCAATACAAGTTTATATATCTGATTATATCTATTATAATTAATTATATATGTAATTAATAATAATTCTATTAATAAATGTAATAATACTAAGTTATGTCTTAAAATCATAATTATATCAATTTTCATATATATGTATATATATTTTATATTAATTTTTAATAATACAATCTTTAATATTTAATGTTAATAAATGTTAATAATAATAATGAAATTAATAATAATATAATAGAAATAATAATATTAATATCATAATAATATTAATAAGAATAATGATAATAATAACTTTAAATAAAATGATAATTTTAATAATCAAGTTAATAATAATACTTTTATCAATCATAATAATAATTAAAATTATAATTTTTACTAGTAACAATGGTACTAGTAATGATAACAAAGAAAAAAAACTAAATGCATCAAACTTTATATCTATATGTTATCTATAATAGTATCACTAATACTGATATTGATTATTAATATTAGTATTAATATTAATAATAATGATGAAAGTAATAATACTCTTATTATAACAATTATATATATATATATATATATATATATATATATATATATATATATATATATATATATATTTATTTGTGCATTATTAATTTATGTAATATCATGTATTATATTATATAGTAACTTTTATTAATTCTTTATAAATTGTACTTAATTATTTTGTATCTTACTTTACATGTCTAGTTCTATTGTTTAAATCATATTTTATAATTTCCAAGTACTACATATATTTACATTTATATATATACATATAATTTAAACAATTGTTCGTGAATCGTCGGTAATGGTCAAAGGTTATCTGAATTTATATAAACAGTTCGAAAATTTTGAGATTCAATTAAATAGACTTTGCTTATCGTGTCGGAACATATAAAGATTAAGTTTAAATTTGGTCGGAAATTCCCGGGTCATCACAGTACCTACCCGTTAAAAGAAATTTCGTCCCGAAATTTGATCGAGGTCGTCATGGCTAACAATAAAAATGTTTTCATGACAAATATGAGTTGATCAATATAATTTTATCATAGGGTGTAATGTGGATAAAATAATTCGATTATTCGAAGCGTACGATTGAAGCTATCACGAAAGAGTGAAATGAAGAAATAGAGATTCGTCTTAGCTTTTGACGTAACCAGGGTTGAATTTAGAACATAAGGTGTGTCTTAATTTTTGACGTTGTCTTGGTTGAATTTAGAAAATAATATTCGTCCCATCTTTTGACATTGTCTCGGTTGAATTCCGGAATTCAAGGGATTTAAAGAAAATCTTTGGAAATCTATAAAATCTGATTCTTTGGTGAATAAAGAAATTAAGATCTCTTTAATTAAATGCGATGATCTGCCTCGATTACTCGGTCCGGTATTTCCACTATAAATGAACTTCTTCCATTCTATTATTTTCCACCACTCCCATTTTCTATACTTTAATTCATTCCTCCAGATCATCAGTCAATATGCTTCTTCCAGTTTTAATTATGGATATATTCCTGACTTTTGTATCTATCATTCTCCTTTTTTTCATCTACCACCAGAGGGATCTGTTTACTTCTACTTTGCCCTTGGAGTTATAATGTTTTTTTTTTAATTATCCCGTGTCTTTATATTGCTATTCGTATTAATATCCACGATTTGTAACTTCCGTGTTGTTATTGGGCTTTATATTTTCTCTTATATTTTGGAGCTCTTTGCCTTTTTTTTATTGACTTCTCGACCTCTAGTAAAGCGAGTAACGTTCCAGAATTCGTAAGTATGGAGTTTCAAATGAACTTAATGTTCTAAACAAGAAAGAACGTGATAGCACGATTTGATTTGTCAAATTTCCAGAATCAGTGAGAATAGAACTATCAAGAATATATTTTCTTGATATGTTCAAAAGTTAAGTAGGATGGAAGAGTTATGTGACATGGCACGTGATGACGTTAGGATCTGTGAATCATCACGTCCCATTAGAAACTCAGCATGACTTACTGTAATATAATCACGTTGATCAAGTGTCATTATATTATACTAACTCATGCATCAGTTCCCAAAATTGCTTCAATAACATTCATATTTTAAGCTCGAAAGTTTACAGAATATAGAAACTAACAGTTTCTATATGCTGTAATACTGATAGCACGAAGAGATTAATGATTTCAGATACGAATAGTTATGAAAATATCTTCAGAAATATGGAGGATATTTATAATGAAAGATACGATGATATCTTGGAATTTCTAATATCGAAGGATGATGAAGAAGATTTATCCGTAAGGGTTTAGATTCGGAAGCAAGGTATTCGTTAAAGATTTCATTTGAAACAGAATCATTTGGATTCTTTGAAGTCAAACTTATTCTTTGTGATTTGTCCACGGATTTCTTCATAGTTTCGCATATTCTGCTTTTCGGTACTAAATTTTCTATTGAATGTTTCCAATATAATGATACACAGGAAGCACGAAGAGGTATATAATTTCGGACGAGAATATTTATGAAAATATCCTCAGAAATATCGAAGATATTGATGATGATATTTTGGAATTTCTAAGTTCGATGGTTGATGGAGAAAGATTTTCCGCAAGATTTTAACATGACTTCGGAGCAAGATATTCTTTGAAGGTTTCATCGGATCCAGAATCACCTGGATTCTTTGAATATATGGTATGGTACTTGTATTTGTCCTTGGTCTCCTTCGTGATTAGCTCAATCCGTTTTCCAGTTCCAACTTTTCTGAGCTTTTCCAACATACTATTCTTTATCATCAAACTTACGATGATTAAGGTCGTTTACGGTTGCCTACAGTTTCTGCTGCTTCATTCAGCTTTTTCAACATTCAGAGTATCGATTCGTAAACTGGGTGCCTTTTCAAATTTTCTGAAGTGAAGATCGTAATTCTAGGAGATAATTGTTATATGTATACATATAACTATTGCTGTAGATATGCTATGAGTTTTCAAAGTATTGATTGCTGATTCCTGGTAATTGTTATGGCAGTTCTCGTTACAAGATGCAGATGAGTATATGATAGGGTTTCAATGAATAAATATAATGATTTGTCAGAGAGGTTTAAGCCAAGAAGCAACGAGGTTGCTAGTACGTTTACTGCTAATGTAGTGAGATATAAACGGTTTTCCGGTATTGATGACGAAAGGCAATTTTTATATCAGGGTTATAATAAGCTAAACCGAATGAAAAGTCGAAGTTGGCTTGTTGGAGCTGTGACAAAATCTACTACCTTGAAAAGGGATTGTGAAGTTATTTTGGGTAATAATAATGTTAAAGGATCTAACACAGATACATGTTAAACGTTTACTCAGGTTTCGAGTATTTTTAGGTGCATAGCTATATGCATCACTCTTTCCTTCCGTAAATGATGTGCGATTGGTTCATCCTCTCGATTGAAATGTTTTCAAGAATCATGAAAGGTTTGAACGCATATTGAAATCGTCAAGATACAAATGAGGTTTAAAATGAGATCAAGTGGCAACTTGAAGAAATGTTTAGTTTCATATGTTATAATCAATATTTTAATTCATTTTAATTGTCCAGTGTTGGTAGTCCACAGTAACAGTCCAGTAATTCATATATAGTTTAATATATAATATTCGAATTAATTAATAAATATCGTGACCCGTGTACATGTCTCAGACTCGATCACAACTCAAAGTATATATATTATTTGAGAATCAACCTCAACCCTGTATAGAGAACTCGATCATTACTGCATATAGAGTGTCTATGGTGATTCCAAATAATATATATAGATGCGTCGATATGATATGTCAAAACCTTGTATACGTGTCCCGATATTTAAAGTGCGTAAAATAAATAACAGAAATTAAATAACGATAAATAAAGTGCATAAAGTAAATAACAGAAATTAAATGACGATAAATAAAATTGCGAGAATGTAAATTGCGATAAATAAACTGCGATAAATAAATTGCGATAATTAAATGGTAATACGGAATTAACAGTTAGCTAGGAACAGTTAGCTAGGATTTTGTTAGCGTGGATTCTTAATAGAATTTCATATTGTTAATTAATCTGTTTCTAATCAATTTTTATTGTGTCCATTATTTCTTCGTTATGCCACTTGATGGATTCTGATAGATCAAAATCCAAATATGTAATTGGATGAATATGGTTATTCTGTGGTGAACGGATTTGTATATCGGTGGATGTAAGTAGGATAGTATATGACTTGTTGAAACAGATTCGAAGAACGTACAATGTAACTTAATAATGTGAAATTTAAATAGTCCTCGGGTATTACCTACCCGTTAAAATATTTTCACCATTAACAGTTTGTACAAGAGAATTTTTAATTACAATCTTTATGAAAACATATATATACATATATATTTTCTTCAGATGTATTCATGGATTTAATGAGTTAATATAATATTAAACTCATTTGCTTTTCGGTTGGAACTAGAATAAATAATCTTTAAAACTTTAGAGATTACATATTCGACATGTCGAACGAAGATCATACTCAAAGTACAGATGATGATATTGAAGCATGGATTGTTGATGGTACTGGTGCTGTTATTGATTGTACTATTGGTGCCGGTGATGTTGCTGAAGCTGGTACATTTTGCACCATATTCTCCGAATTGATTATTCGAGCGCGAAGTTTGTTGACTTATTACTCCAGGATGATTGTCGGTCAGAACGAGCGGATGAATAAGGTTCAGAATTATGGATAGGATATAATCTTGTCAAATTACCCCGGAAATGAGACTGAAAATGGTGTCTCGAACAGGTTCGCGGGTAAACGCTTCAGGTTCATTGTCAAGAGGTGAATTCGGTTGGGGGAAGGGATTGCCTTTTGCGCGTTTCCATTAATTAAGTCGACTACGAACCCATCAGATGAATTGATAATGGCTGATTGGTTGATTCATGCCGATGACACTGTTTTCGGAGCTTAGGTGAACATCTATGTCAGAATAGCTGTCGGAATAACTATCGGAATAGCTATCGGAATCTGAGGGACTCGAACTGGTTTAGGGATTCATCCCGTACGATCAGATGAAGGATTTTTGATAAGAAATAGATTATAGGATGTAGATTAGTACCCTGCATTACATAATTTACATATGCATATATAATACTAAAATTCCATAAGTTATGGAGAAATCTACGGAAGCTGTCAGGCAAAGGTAACAATAACAGATACGCTAAGATATGAATTTATCTATACACAGTCCATGCAATAGAGGCAGTAAGACGTGTCTAGACTTTAAGAATAATGAGCAGGTAATCTCCTAAGGATGATAAGCAGATGATTTCCGACAAAAATGATAAGCAAAACTTTTGACATGCAGACACGGTCGAAGTCCAGACTCACTAATGCATCCTAACGACTTATCAGTTAGACACACTAATGCAGACCTGGTTCGCTAAGACCACCGCTCTGATACCAACTGTGATAACCCGTCCTAATCCACCCAGACGAAGTCATCAACCTTTGATTCCAGAGCGATGATCGACTCCAAGTATTGTCCTTAAAATGAGCAAAATGCACAGCGGAAGGTTTCTTTCACACCTGAGAACAAACATGCTTAAAAGTGTCAACCAAAAGGTTGGTGAGTTCATTAGTTTATCATAAATAATCATTTCATAATTTTAATAGACCACAAGATTTCATATTTCCATTTCTCATAAACATACGTCCCATGCATAGAGACAAAAATATCATTCATATGGATTGAACACCTGATAACCGACATTCACAATATGTATATAAGAATATCCCCATCATTCCGGGATCCTCCTTCGAACATGATATAAATTTCGAAGTACTAAAGCATCCGGTACTTTGGATGGGGCTTGTTGGGCCTGATAGATCTATCTTTAGAGTTCGCATCAATTAGGGTGTCTGTTCCCTAATTCTTAGATTACCAGACTAAATAAAAAGGGCATATTCGATTTCGATAATTCAACCATATAATGTAGTTTTGATTACTCGTGTCTATTTCGTAAAACAGTTATAAAAGCAGCGCATGTATTCTCAGCCGAAAAATATAAAGGGTAAAAAGGCAAATGAAACTCACGCATATAAATATTGTAAAACAATTAATAAAGCATTTGCATGTATTCTCAGCCCAAAAAAACGTAACGAGTAAAAAAGGGAACAAATGAAACTCACGCATATAATTATTGTAAAACAGTTACTAAAGCATTTGCATGTATTCTCAGCCCCAAAAATGTAGAGAGTAAAAGGGGATCAATGAAACTCACCATACTGTATTTTGTAGTAAAAAATACATACGACTATATTGAATAACTGAACAATGCAGGGTTGGCCTCGGATTCACGAACCTATATCATTTGTATATTTATTAATATACATAGTTGTAATCGAAAAATATATATATAATCTATTAATTATACACTTTTTATATTAATAATACGTGTAGGTTTCATATATTCATTTTGTATATAAGAATATAACTTTTATTATGTTATATGTATTATATATTTATGCATATATATATATATATATCGTTTGTTTGTTAAATATAGTGATTATAATAATAGCAAGATATTATTTGTAATGGGAAAAAATGATAATAATGACAATACCTAATGTTACTAATAAAAAATTTAAAAGTTAATAATTATTGTTGATGATAGTTTTTGATTGTAAATCTCATAGTGATAATATTAGTAGTTTTTGGTAAAATAAATAATTTAGTAGTAATGATAGTGAAAATAATAATTTTTGACATTAGTACATAATACTTAGTAATAATGATTATAGCAATTATATTATTAATGGTAATCATAATAATAATAATTTTGTTAGTAATAATAATAATAAATCTACAATTATACTTATACTAATATTATTCCAAATAATAATAACCTAAATAATAATGCTAGTAATAATACTTATGATAATAATATTAACAATAATGATATGTGTAATAATGTCATTAATCATAATAGTCATAATAACAATACAATTACAAATATTACTAATAATAATAATAATAACACTAACAATAATAATAATAATAATAATAATAATAATAATAATAATAATAATAATAATAATAATAATAATAATAATAATTATTATTATAATAATTATAATTATAATTATAAATATAATAATAAAAAGAAGCTACCTTAGATGAAATTCTGCCTAAAAAGAAAATACTGCCACTCCAGGGACTCGAACCCGTGACCCCTCGAATACCCGCACCAACACTTAACCACTCTTCTGAAACCTGTTTTCCTGAATATTTCTATAGCTAATTGTTTATAACCCGTATTCCATATCCATCCTCTTTTTCATCGAACCAGAGCTCAATTGGCTAGAGATCAATCCCTAATATGATCTAAGATTATATATAAAAAAAAAACTGTATTTGAAACGTACCCTATCTGCTTAATTAATTTGTTTTAAACAGAATCAAAAATATAAAAAAAAAAATCTCGCCTGAAGAACACGAGGTTAAACTCCAAATCACTTTCGACAATCTAGGCAGTTTTAGTTAATAATTATAACGCGAAAAACATTTTAAACGACTCTTGGAAGCTATCTGGATTCTCAATTGAACCTATATCATCATAACGCGTTCGAATTTTAGAATGAAAATAATTTTTGACTTTTTGAAATTAAATTTGACTTTTAAAATTGGAACTCGATATAGTGATTTGAACTATGAAACTTTCCAGATAATTGAAATAGAAGATTACTAACAATACTGTTTTTCTAATTTTTGAATTTCGTTAATAAATCGAACTTTTTGAAAATCAAAACAAGAACAGGGTCCGGTCCGTGAACAAAAAAAAATAAAATAAAAAATAACATTGACTCAACAAAGATGAACGATTACCAGCAGTTGAAATTTGATGTTTGAGAGTGAGGATAATTGAATGGTTTGCTTCAAATGTCATGGAGTGATTTGTAGGTCGACACAGGTTACTTGATTCAATACGGAAGATAAATAAAAAAATAAAGGAATAAAGTTATATCTGATGTAAATCACTTCTTGTTTGCATTCTATATTTGAGACTGACCTTCAACTGATTTTGGCGTTTCTATATGGATTGAAATCGATTGTGAGCCAAATCTTAAGCAGAAAGGACAATAGAATATCTCTGATGTTGATATAAAGTAGATTATATGCAATACAAGTTTATATATCTGATTATATCTATTATAATTAATTATATATGTAATTAATAATAATTCTATTAATAAATGTAATAATACTAAGTTATGTCTTAAAATCATAATTATATCAATTTTCATATATATGTATATATATTTTATATTAATTTTTAATAATACAATCTTTAATATTTAATGTTAATAAATGTTAATAATAATAATGAAATTAATAATAATATAATAGAAATAATAATATTAATATCATAATAATATTAATAAGAATAATGATAATAATAACTATAAATAAAATGATAATTTTAATAATCAAGTTAATAATAATACTTTTATCAATCATAATAATAATTAAAATTATAATTTTTACTAGTAACAATGGTACTAGTAATGATAACAAAGAAAAAAAACTAAATGCATCAAACTTTATATCTATATGTTATCTATAATAGTATCACTAATACTGATATTGATTATTAATATTAGTATTAATATTAATAATAATGATGAAAGTAATAATACTCTTATTATAACAATTATATATATATATTTATTTATTTGTGCATTATTAATTTATGTAATATCATGTATTATATTATATAGTAACTTTTATTAATTCTTTATAAATTGTACTTAATTATTTTGTATCTTACTTTACATGTCTAGTTCTATTGTTTAAATCATATTTTATAATTTCCAAGTACTACATATATTTACATTTATATATATACATATAATTTAAACAATTGTTCGTGAATCGTCGGTAATGGTCAAAGGTTATCTGAATTTATATAAACAGTTCGAAAATTTTGAGATTCAATTAAATAGACTTTGCTTATCGTGTCGGAACATATAAAGATTAAGTTTAAATTTGGTCGGAAATTCCCGGGTCATCACAGTAGGTCTCTTAAAATATTGGGTTGTCTATCCATTTTGTGTTTTTATACTGTAAAATAGACAAGAGTTAGATTCATAAAAAAAATACTTATTAATACAAGCAATTTTTACATATATTATAAAGCATAAGCACACTATATTACATATATTACACCACACGAATACAACTATCTTATTCCGACTCGCTCGTTTCTTCTTCTTCGGTTTTGGTTCGTTTTACCAAGTTTCTAGGGATATATGATGTTCCCCTAATACGAGCTGTCGTTTTCCACATTGGTTTAGAAAAACCTGGTGATTTAGAGGTTCCCGGGTTATTGTCACAACTTAAGAAATACGGGTGTTGATGATACATATAAAGTTCATCGGGTTTGGAATCAAATTTCTTTATTTTTATGCCCTTTCCCTTATTGTTCTCTTTTGCCTTATTAAATTGTGTTGGGGTAATTTCTATAACATCATCGGAATTCTCGTCGGAATCCGATTCATCGGAGAATTGGTAATCCTCCCAATATTTTGCTTCCTTGGCGGAAACACCATTGACCATAATTAACCTTGGTCGGTTGGTTGAGGATTTTCTTTTACTTAACCGTTTTATTATTTCCCCCACCGGTTCTATTTCCTCCTCCGGTTCCTCCTCTTCCGGTTCTGATTCTTCTTCCGGTTCTGATTCTTCTTCCGGTTCTTCTTCGGGAACTTGTGAATCAATCCAATATATATTCGACTCTTCGTTATTATTAGGTGAGTCAATGGGATTTGTGCTAGAGGTAGACATCTATCACACAATATCAAACATGTTAAGAGATTAATATATCACATAATATATACATGTTAATAATATATAGTTTCCAACAAAAATGTTAAGCAATCATTTTTAAAGAAAACACGGTCGAAGTCCAGACTCACTAATGCATCCTAACAAACTCGATAAGACACACTAATGCAAATTTTCTGGTTCTCTAAGACCAACGCTCGGATACCAACTGAAATGTCCCGTTCTTATTGATTAAAAACGTTCCATATTAATTGATTTCGTTGCGAGGTTTTGACCTCTATATGAGACGTTTTTCAAAGACTGCATTCATTTTTAAAACAAAACATAACCTTTATTTCATAAACAAAGGTTTAAAAAGCTTTACGTAGATTATCAAATAATGATAATCTAAAATATCCTGTTTACACACGACCATTACATAATGGTTTACAATACAAATATGTTACATCGAAATCAGTTTCTTGAATGCAGTTTTTATACAATATCATACAAACATGGACTCCAAATCTTGTTCTTATTTTAGTATGCAACAGCAGAAGCTCTTAGTATTCACCTGAGAATAAACATGCTTTAAACGTCAACAAAAATGTTGGTGAGTTATAGGTTTAACCTATATATATCAAATCGTAACAATAGACCACAAGATTTCATATTTCAATACACATCTCATACATAGAGATAAAAATCATTCATATGGTGAACACCTGGTAACCGACATTAACAAGATGCATATATAAGAATATCCCCATCATTCCGGGACACCCTTCGGATATGATATAAATTTCGAAGTACTAAAGCATCCGGTACTTTGGATGGGGTTTGTTAGGCCCAATAGATCTATCTTTAGGATTCGCGTCAATTAGGGTGTCTGTTCCCTAATTCTTAGATTACCAGACTTAATAAAAAGGGGCATATTCGATTTCGATAATTCAACCATAGAATGTAGTTTCACGTACTTGTGTCTATTTTGCAAATCATTTATAAAACCTGCATGTATTCTCATCCCAAAAATATTAGATTTTAAAAGTGGGACTATAACTCACTTTCACAGATTTTTACTTCGTCGGGAAGTAAGACTTGGCCACTGGTTGATTCACGAACCTATAACAATATATACATATATATCAAAGTATGTTCAAAATATATTTACAATACTTTTAATATATTTTGATGTTTTAAGTTTATTAAGTCAGCTGTCCTCGTTAGTAGCCTACAACTAGTTGTCCACAGTTAGACGTACAGAAATAAATCGATAAATATTATCTTGAATCAATCCACGATCCAGTGTATACGTATCTCAGTATTGATCACAACTCAAACTATATATATTTTGGAATCAACCTCAACCCTGTATAGCTAACTCCAACATTCACATATAGAGTGTCTATGGTTGTTCCGAAATATATATAGATGTGTCGACATGATAGGTTGAAATATTGTATACGTGTCTATGGTATCTCAAGATTACATAATATACAATACAAGCTGATTAAGTTATGGTTGGAATAGATTTGTTACCTATTTTCACGTAGCTAAAATGAGAAAAATTATCCAATCTTGTTTTACCCATAACTTCTTCATTTTAAATCCGTTTTGAGTGAATCAAATTGCTATGGTTTCATGTTAAACTCTATTTTATGAATATAAACAGAAAAAGTATAGGTTTATAGACGGAAAAATAAGTTACAAGTCGTTTTTGTAAAGGTAGTCATTTCAGTCGAAAGAACGACGTCTAGATGACCATTTTAGAAAACATACTTCCACTTTGAGTTTAACCATAATTTTTGGATATAGTTTCATGTTCATAATAAAAAACATTTTCCCAGAATAACAACTTTTAAATCAAAGTTTATCATAGTTTTTAATTAACTAACCCAAAACAGCCCGCGGTGTTACTACGACGGCGTAAATCCGATTTTACGGTGTTTTTCGTGTTTCCGGGTTTTAAATCATTAAGTTAGCATATAATATAGATATAGAACATGTGTTTAGTTGATTTTAAAAGTCAAGTTAGAAGGATTAACTTTTATTTGCGAATAAGTTTAGAATTAACTAAACTATGTTCTAGTGATTACAAGTTTAAACCTTCGAATAAGATAGCTTTATATGTATGAATTGAATGATGTTATGAACATCATTACTACCTCAATTTCCTTGGATAAACCTACTGGAAATGAGAAAAATAGATCTAGCTTCAAAGGATCCTTGGATGGCTTGAAAGTTCTTGAAGCAGAATCATGACACGAAAACAATTTCAAGTAAGATTTCCACTCGAAATAAGATTGTTATAGTTATAGAAATTGAATTAAAGTTTGAATATGATTATTACCTTGTATTAGAAAGATAACCTACTGTAAGTAACAAAGGTTTCTTGATCTTGGATGATTACTTGGAATGAATTTAGAAAACTTGGAAGTAAACTTGCAATCTTGGAAGTATTCTTGATTTTATGAAACTAGAACTTTTGGAATTTATGAAGAACACTTAGAACTTGAAGATAGAACTTGAGAGAGATCAATTAGATGAAGAAAATTGAAGAATGAAAGTGTTTGTAGGTGTTTTTGGTCGTTGGTGTATGGATTAGATATAAAGGATATGTAATTTTGTTTTCATGTAAATAAGTCATGAATGATTACTAATATTTTTGTAATTTTATGAGATATTTCATGCTAGTTGCCAAATGATGGTACCCACATGTGTTAGGTGACTCACATGGGCTGCTAAGAGCTGATCATTGGAGTGTATATACCAATAGTACATACATCTAAAAGCTGTGTATTGTACGAGTACGAATACGGGTGCATACGAGTAGAATTGTTGATGAAACTGAACGAGGATGTAATTGTAAGCATTTTTGTTAAGTAGAAGTATTTTGATAAGTGTCTTGAATTCTTTCAAAAGTGTATGAATACATATTAAAACACTACATGTATATACATTTTAACTGAGTCGTTAAGTCATCGTTAGTCGTTACATGTAAATGTTGTTTTGAAACCTTTAGGTTAACGATCTTGTTGAATGTTGTTAACCCATTGTTTATTATAACAAATGAGATGTTAAATTGTTATATTATCATGATATTATGATATATAATATATCTTAGTATGATATATATACAGTTAAATGTCATTACAACGATAATCGTTACATATATGTCTAGTTTCGAAATCATTAAGTTAGTAGTCTTATTTTTACATATGTATTTCATTGTTAATACACTTAATAATATATTTACTTATCATTTAACATAATTAAACAAGTGTATCAATATCTTAATATAATTCATATGTACCTAGTAAGACGTTGTTATAACGATAATCGTTATATATATCGTTTTCGAGTTTCTTAAATTAATAGTCTCATTTTTATGTATATAACTCATTGTTAAAATACCTAATGAGATACATACTTATAATAAAATCATGTTAACTATATATATAACTATATATATGTCATCGTATAGTTTTTACAAGTTTTAACGTTCGTGAATCACCGGTCAACTTGGGTGGTCAATTGTCTATATGAAACCTATTTCAATTAATCAAGTCTTAACAAGTTTGATTGATTAACATGTTGGAAACACTTAATCATGTAAATAACAATTTCATTTAATATATATATAAACATGGAAAAGTTCGGGTCACTATACACTGCCTATAAGTGTTGTAGCAAGGTTTAGTTATATCCGTTCTATAAATAAATAAATATCTTGTGTAAAATTGTATCATATTTAATAGTTTTTCCTAGTAAAATATAAGCTATTTCATATACGCCTCGCATAACATCAGATGTAACCAAATGTAATGTATTCGTCCAGATGGATTAGGACGGGTCATTAGATAAACTGGTTCAATGACGGTGGGTAATGGAGTTGGAGTTGATGTAGGTGCAGAAACTTCTGGTTCATTCTGTAGATCGAACAGCATTTGTAACTCAACTTCATTCTCCGTCTGATCTGGAGCAAGATTGAATGAATCAATCAACTCATCATAGTTATAAATCCAAGGCTGACTCTTAGAAGCACTCTTCATATGATTCCTCTGGACTTCAACTTCAGACCATTCTTCAACACCTCTTGTCTCATTGTTGAAAACTCGCTTGTTAGGAGAACTATACCCAAGAAACACTCCAGTAACCACTTTTGAATCAAACTTACTTCCTGGTTTTCTTTTCAAGATGGTACACGGTGCACCAAATGGTTCTAGATGCTTTAAAGATGGTTTTCTCCCATGCAATAGCTCATAGCAAGTTTTACCCAGTCGTTTAACAGTCAGAACTCGATTCATAGTGTAACACGCATTTGCAACAGCTTCTCCCCAAAAATGAATAGGTAACGATGAATCTCCTAGCATTGTTCTAGCTGTTTCTATCAATACTCTATTCTTTCTTTCAGCAACACCATTCATCTGAGGAGCGTATGCAGAACTGAACTGCATATTGATACCTTTTTCAATACAGAAACCTGCAAGATACTGATTCTTGAATTCACTACCGTTGTCACAACGAATCTTTCTTACCTTTAAATTGAAACCTGTCTCTAATCGATCGATTAGCACTTTCAAGTTTTCATACGTATTGGACTTCTCTTTCAATAACATTACCCAAAAGAATCTTGAATAATCATCAGTTACAACCAGACAATACTTACTTCCACCAATGCTTTCAAAATGAATTGGACCAAAAAGATTCATATGTAACAATTCAAGTGGAGCAGAGATTGGATTATACTTTACCAACTTATGAGCTTTCTTGCTCTGCTTACCCTTCTTACATGGAACACTTGTTCCTGGAATCTGAAAAGATTGAAGATCAACACCTTCTACAAGATTGTTGTGAACCAGATGGTTCATCTTCCGAAAACTTAAATGACCCATGCGTTTGTGCCACGTAATAGAATCTTGTTCGGTAGCTTTAGAAACAAAAGCTTGATGATGTTCAGCAGTTGAAGTGGCAACATTCATATCTAGCATATATAAATCAGCTTGTCTAGGAGCCTTCATCAAAATCATTTCAGGAGGAATCACAAATTCTGGCTTCAAAATGTAGCTGAATTCGTCATCAAATGCTACCTTGAAAGATTTTTCACAGATTTGTTAAACCGACAACAAATTATTTGCAAACTCTTAACAATAATTCACTTTGTCGAAACTAACTTTTTCATTCTTCAATAAACCTTGAGCTGAAATGTGACCTCCTTTATCTCCGACAAAAGCTATATAACCTCCCTTAATTGGGTGTACATCCGAAAGAAGAGATAGTTGTCCATGAAATGTCCCGTTCTTATTGATTAAAAACGTTCCATATTAATTGATTTCGTTGCGAGGTTTTGACCTCTATATGAGACATTTTTCAAAGACTGCATTCATTTTTAAAACAAACCATAACCTTTATTTCATAGATAAAGGTTTTAAAAAGCTTTACGTAGATTATCAAATAATGATAATCTAAAATATCCTGTTTACACACGACCATTACATAATGGTTTACAATACAAATATGTTACAACAAAATAAGTTTCTTGAATGCAGTTTTTACACAATATCATACAAGCATGGACTCCAAATCTCGTCCTTATTTAAGTATGCGATAGCGGAAGCTCTTAATAATCACCTAAGAATAAACATGCTTAAAACGTCAACAAAAATGTTGGTGAGTTATAGGTTTAACCTATATATATCAAATCATCATAATAGACCACAAGATTTCATATTTCAATACACATCCCATACATAGAGATAAAAATCATTCATATGGTGAACACCTGGCAACCGACATTAACAAGATGCATATATAAGAATATCCCCATCATTCCGGGACACCCTTCGGATATGATATAAATTTCAAAGTACTAAAGCATCCGATACTTTGGATGGGGTTTGTTAAGCATAATAGATCTATCTTTAGGATTCGTGTCAATTAGGGTGTCTGTTCCCTAATTCTTAGATTACCAGACTTAATAAAAAGGGGCATATTCGATTTCGATAATTCAACCATAGAATGTAGTTTCACGTACTTGTGTCTATTTTGTAAATCATTTATAAAACCTGCATGTATTCTCATCCCAAAAATATTAGATTTTAAAAGTGGGACTATAACTCACTTTCACAGATTTTTACTTCGTCGGGAAGTAAGACTTGGCCACTGGTTGATTCACGAACCTATAACAATATATACATATATATCAAAGTATGTTCAAAATATATTTACAACACTTTTAATATATTTTGGTGTTTTAAGTTTATTAAGTCAGCTGTCCTCGTTAGTAACCTACAACTAGTTGTCCACAGTTAGATGTACAGAAATAAATCGATAAATATTATCTTGAATCAATCCACGACCCAGTGTATACGTATCTCAGTATTGATCACAACTCAAACTATATATATTTTGGAATCAACCTCAACCCTGTATAGCTAACTCCAACATTCACATATAGAGTGTCTATGGTTGTTCCGAAATATATATAGATGTGTCGACATGATAGGTCGAAACATTGTATACGTGTCTATGGTATCTCAAGATTACATAATATACAATACAAGTTGATTAAGTTATGGTTGGAATAGATTTGTTACCAATTTTCACGTAGCTAAAATGAGAAAAATTATCCAATCTTGTTTTACCCATAACTTCTTCATTTTAAATTCGTTTTGAGTGAATCAAATTGCTATGGTTTCATATTGAACTCTATTTTATGAATCTAAACAGAAAAAGTATAGGTTTATAGTCGGAAAAATAAGTTACAAGTCGTTTTTGTAAAGGTAGCCATTTCAGTCGAAAGAACGACGTCTAGATGACCATTTTAGAAAACATACTTCCACTTTGAGTTTAACCATAATTTTTGGATATAGTTTCATGTTCATAATAAAAATCATTTTCCCAGAATAACAACTTTTAAATCAAAGTTTATCATAGTTTTTAATTAACTAACCCAAAACAGCCCGCGGTGTTACTACGACGGCGTAAATCCGATTTTACGGTGTTTTTCGTGTTTCCAGGTTTTAAATCATTAAGTTAGCATATCATATAGATATAGAACATGTGTTTAGTTGATTTTAAAAGTCAAGTTAGAAGGATTAACTTTTATTTGCGATCAAGTTTAGAATTAACTAAACTATGTTCTAGTGATTACAAGTTTAAACCTTCGAATAAGATAGCTTTATATGTAAGAATAGAATGATGTTATGAACATCATTACTACCTTAAGTTCCTTGGATAAAGCTACTAGAAAAGAGAAAAATAGATCTAGCTTCAATGGATCCTTGGATGGCTCGAAGTTCTTGAAGCAGAATCATGACACGAAAACAAGTTCAAGTAAGATCATCACTTGAAATAAGATTGTTATAGTTATAGAAATTGAACCAAAGTTTGAATATGATTATTACCTTGTATTAGAATGATAACCTACTGTAAGAAACAAAGATTTCTTGAGGTTAGATGATCACCTTACAAGATTGGAAGTGAGCTAGCAAATTTGAAAGTATTCTTGATTTTATGAAACTAGAACTTTTGGAATTTATGAAGAACACTTAGAACTTGAAGATAGAACTTGAGAGAGATTAATTAGATGAAGAAAATTGAAGAATGAAAGTGTTTGTAGGTGTTTTTGGTCGTTGGTGTATGGATTAGATATAAAGGATATGTAATTTTGTTTTCATGTAAATAAGTCATGAATGATTACTCATATTTTTGTAATTTTATGAGATATTTCATGCTAGTTGCCAAATGATGGTTCCCACATGTGTTAGGTGACTCACATAGGCTGCTAAGAGCTAATCATTGGAGTGTATATACCAATAGTACATACATCTAAAAGCTGTGTATTGTACGAGTACGAATACGGGTGCATACGAGTAGCATTGTTGATGAAAATGAACGAGGATGTAATTGTAAGCATTTTTGTTAAGTAGAAGTATTTTGATAAGTGTATTGAAGTCTTTAAAAAGTGTATAAACACATATTAAAACACTACATGTATATACATTTTAACTGAGTCGTTAAGTCATCGTTAGTCGTTACATGTAAGTGTTGTTTTGAAACCTTTAGGTTAACGATCTTGTTAAATGTTGTTAACCCAATGTTTATAATATCAAATGAGATTTTAAATTATTATATTATCATGATATTATCATGTATGAATATCTCTTAATATGATATATATACATTAAATGTCTTTACAACGATAATCGTTACATATATGTCTCGTTTAAAAATCATTAAGTTAGTAGTCTTGTTTTTACATATGTAGTTCATTGTTAATATACTTAATGATATGTTTACTTATCATAGTATCATGTTAACTATATATATATCCATATATATGTCATCATATAGTTTTTACAAGTTTTAACGTTCGTGAATCACCGGTCAACTTGGGTGGTCAATTGCCTATATGAAACATATTTCAATTAATCAAGTCTTAACAAGTTTGATTGCTTAACATGTTGGAAACATTTAATCATGTAAATATTAATCTCAATTAATATATATACACATGGAAAAGTTCGGGTCACTACAGTACCTACCCGTTAAATAAATTTCGTCCCGAAATTTTAAGCTGTTGAAGGTATTGACGAATCTTCTGGAAATAGATGCGGGTATTTCTTCTTCATCTGATCTTCACGCTCCCAGGTGAACTCGGGTCCTCTACGAGCATTCCATCGAACCTTAACAATTGGTATCTTGTTTTGCTTAAGTCTTTTAACCTCACGATCCATTATTTCGACGGGTTCTTCGATGAATTGAAGTTTTTCGTTGATTTGGATTTCATCTAACGGAATAGTGAGATCTTCTTTAGCAAAACATTTCTTCAAATTCGAGACGTGGAAAGTGTTATGTACAGCCGCGAGTTGTTGAGGTAACTCAAGTCGGTAAGCTACTGGTCCGACACGATCAATAATCTTGAATGGTCCAATATACCTTGGATTTAATTTCCCTCATTTACCAAATCGAACAACGCCTTTCCAAGGTGCAACTTTAGGCATGACCATCTCTCCAATTTCAAATTCTATATCTTTTCTTTTAATGTCAGCGTAGCTCTTTTGTCGACTTTGGGCGGTTTTCAACCGTTGTTGAATTTGGATGATCTTCTCGGTAGTTTCTTGTATAATCTCCGGACCCGTAATCTGTCTATCCCCCACTTCACTCCAACAAATCGGAGACCTGCACTTTCTACCATAAAGTGCTTCAAACGGCGCCATCTCAATGCTTGAATGGTAGCTGTTGTTGTAGGAAAATTCTGCTAATGGTAGATGTCGATCCCAACTGTTTCCGAAATCAATAACACATGCTCGTAGCATGTCTTCAAGCGTTTGTATCGTCCTTTCGCTCTGCCCATCAGTTTGTGGATGATAGGCAGTACTCATGTCTAGATGAGTTCCTAATGCTTGCTATAATGTCTGCCAGAATCTTGAAATAAATCTGCCATCCCTATCAGAGATAATAGAGATTGGTATTCCATGTCTGGAGACGACTTCCTTCAAATACAGTCGTGCTAACTTCTCCATCTTGTCATCTTCTCTTATTGGCAGGAAGTGTGCTGATTTGGTGAGACGATCAACTATTACCCAAATAGTATCAAAACCACTTGCAGTCCTTGGCAATTTAGTGATGAAATCCATGGTAATGTTTTCCCATTTCCATTCCGGGATTTCGGGTTGTTGAAGTAGACCTGATGGTTTCTGATGCTCAGCTTTGACCTTAGAACACGTCAAACATTCTCCTACGTATTTAGCAACATCGGCTTTCATACCCGGCCACCAAAAATGTTTCTTGAGATCCTTGTACATCTTCCCCGTTCCAGGATGTATTGAGTATCTGGTTTTATGAGCTTCTCTAAGTACCATTTCTCTCATATCTCCAAATTTTGGTACCCAAATCCTTTCAGCCCTATACCGGGTTCCGTCTTCCTGAATATTAAGATGCTTCTCCGATCCTTTGGGTATTTCATCCTTTAAATTTCCCTCTTTTAAAACTCCTTGTTGCGCCTCCTTTATTTGAGTAGTAAGGTTATTATGAATCATTATATTCATAGATTTTACTCGAATGGGTTCTCTGTCCTTCCTGCTCAAGGCATCGGCTACCACATTTGCCTTCCCCTGGTGGTAACGAATCTCAAAGTCGTAATCATTCAATAATTCAATCCACCTACGCTGCCTCATATTCAGTTGTTTCTGATTAAATATGTGTTGAAGACTTTTGTGGTCGGTATATATAATACTTTTGACCCTATATAAGTAGTGCCTCCAAGTCTTTAATGCAAAAACAACCGCGCCTAATTCCAAATCGTGCGTCGTATAATTTTGTTCGTGAATCTTCAATTGTCTAGATGCATAAGCAATCACCTTCGTTCATTGCATTAATACACAACCGAGACCTTGCTTTGATGCGTCACAATAAATCATAAAATCATCATTCCCTTCAGACAATGACAATATAGGTGCCGTAGTTAGCTTTTTCTTCAATAACTGAAACGCTTTCTCTTGTTCATCATTCTATTCAAATTTCTTCCCTTTATGCGTTAATGCAGTCAAGGGTTTTGCTATTCTGGAAAAGTCTTGGATGAACCTTCTGTAGTAACCAGCTAGTCCTAAAAACTGGCGTATGTGTTTCGGAGTTTTCGGGGTTTCCCACTTTTCAACAGTTTCTATCTTTGCCGGATCCACCTTAATACCTTTTTTGTTCACTATGTGACCGAGGAATTGAACTTCTTCTAACCAAAATGCACACTTTGAAAACTTAGCGTACAATTCTTCCTTCCTCAATACTTCTAACACCTTTCTCAAATGTTCACCGTGTTCTTGGTCATTCTTTGAGTAAATAAGTATGTCATCAATGAAAACAATGACAAACTTGTCAAGGTATGGTCCACACACTCGGTTCATAAGGTCCATGAACACAGCTGGTGCATTAGTTAAACCAAACGGCATGACCATAAACTCGTAATGACCGTAACGTGTTCTGAAAGCAGCCTTTGGAATATTATCTTCTTTCACCCGCATTTGATGATACCCGGAACGTAAGTCAATCTTTGAATAAACAGACGAGCCTTGTAGTTGATCAAATAAGTCGTCGATTCTCAGTAGTGGGTAGCAGTTCTTGATGGTAAGTTTGTTCAACTCTCGGTAGTCGATACACAACCTAAATGTACCATCTTTCTTCTTGACAAACAAAACAGGAGCTCCCCACGGTGATGTGCTTGGTCGAATGAAACCACGCTCTAAAAGTTCTTGTAATTGGCTTTGCAGTTCTTTCATCTCACTGGGTGCGAGTCTGTAAGGAGCACGAGCTATTGGTGCAGCTCCTGGTACAAGATCTATTTGAAATTCAACGGATCGATGTGGGGGTAATCCCGGTAATTCTTTCGAAAATACATCGGGAAATTCTTTTGCAATGGGAACATCATTGATGCTCTTTTCTTCAGTTTGTACTTTCTCGACGTGTGCTAGAACAGCATAGCAACCTTTTCTTATTAGTTTTTGTGCCTTCAAATTACTAATAAGATGTAGCTTCGTGTTGCCCTTTTCTCCGTACACCATTAAGGGTTTTCCTTTTTCTCGTATAATGCGAATTGCATTTTTGTAACAAACGATCTCTGCTTTCACTTGTTTCAACCAGTCCATACCGATTATCACATCAAAACTTCCTAACTCTACTGGTATCAAGTCAATCTTAAATGTTTCGCTAACCAGTTTAATTTCTCGATTCCGACATATATTATCTGCTGAAATTAATTTACCATTTGCTAATTCGAGTAAAAATTTACTATCCAAAGGCGTCAATGGACAACTTAATTTAGCACAAAAATCTCTACTCATATAGCTTCTATCCGCACCCGAATCAAATAAAACGTAAGCAGATTTATTGTCAATAAGAAACGTACCCGTAACAAGCTCCGGGTCTTCCTGTGCCTCTGCCGCATTAATATTGAAAACTCTTCCGCGGCCTTTTCCATTCGTGTTCTCCTGGTTCGGGCAATTTCTAATAATGTGGCCCGGTTTTCCACATTTATAACAAACTACATTGGCATAACTTGCTCCGACACTACTTGCTCCGCCATTACTCGTTCCGACACCATTTGTTCCTTTCGTTCTGTTAACCCCTGGTCTGTAGACATCACACTTCGCCGCGCTATGAACATTTCTTTTACACTTGTTGCAAAATTTGGTGCAGAACCCCGAGTGATACTTTTCACACCTTTGGCATAGCTGCTTCTGATTGTTGTTGTTGTTGCGGTTATTATTGTTGTTAAGATGATTGTTGTGGTTGCTGTTGTTGTTGTTGTTGTTGTTGGGCCATTTGTTGTAGTTGCGATTGATGTTGCGATTGTTAGGATAGCTGTTGCGATTATTGTTATAATTGCTGTTGTTGTTGTATTGGTGATTCTTATCACCGTTTTCCTCCCACTTTCTTTTGACTTGCTTCACATTGGCCTCTTCAGCAGTCTGTTCTTTAATTCTTTCTTCAATCTGGTTCACTAGTTTGTGAGCCATTCTACATGCCTGTTGTATGGAGGCGGGCTCGTGTGAACTTATATCTTCTTGGATTCTTTCCGGTAATCCTTTCACAAACGCGTCGATCTTCTCTTCCTCATCTTCGAATGCTCCCGGACACAATAGGCACAATTCTGTGAATCGTCTTTCGTACGTGGTAATATCAAATCCTTGGGTTCGTAACCCTCTAAGTTCTGTCTTGAGCTTATTGACCTCGGTTCTGGGACGGTACTTCTCGTTCATCAAGTGCTTGAATGCTGACCACGGTAGTGCGTACGCATCGTCTTGTCCCACTTGCTCTAGATAGGTATTCCACCATGTTAACGCAGAACCTGTGAAGGTATGCGTAGCGTACTTCACTTTGTCCCCTTCAGTACACTTACTTATGGCAAACACCGATTCAACCTTCTCGGTCCACAGTTTCAATCCGATCGGTCCTTCGGTTCCATCAAATTCCAAAGGTTTGCAGGCAGTGAATTCTTTGTAGGTGCATCCTACATGATTTCCTGTACTGCTAGATCCAAGGTTATTATTGGTATGTAGCGCAGCCTGTACTGCGGCTATGTTTGAAACTAGAAAAGTACGGAATTCCTCTTCATTCATATTCACGGTGTGTCGAGTAGTCGGTGCCATTTCCTTCAAAATAGTTAAATGGAACAAGTTAATCATACAGAATATTAAGAGTAGTTAATAGTATTTCGTAGCATAATATGAACTCATTTATAAAAGCTTTTTCTTCATATTAGCGTTTTATAAGTTTAAATTCGGGTAGTACCTACCCGTTAAGTTCATACTTAGTAGCTAATATACAATTCAACTACTACAATTCTATATGAAAAACTGATTATAATAATATTTCGCGTTCAAACTTTTACACAATATTTTACAAACTTACAATACCGCTTATTTTACATATAGCATGAAATATAGCACACAATAAATTTGATACAAGATGGTCGTGAAGATAATTCTAGCTAGTACACAAGTCGTTCAGCAAAGGCAATAAAGACACGTAATTCAAACGTCCAGAAACAAGTCATGCATTCTGGTTTTACTAGGATTACTTCCCATCCTTGGTCTTGTGGAACATAACCGTTATGGCCGTTGATAAGACAGCGTGTTGTAACGTCGTCAAAGGGACGAGGGTTACGTAATGTCCAACAGTCCCGTAACAATCTAAAAACCTCATTTCTTAACCCAATTACCGACTCCGTCACTTGTGGGAATGTTTTGTTTAATAGTTGTAGCCCGATGTTCTTGTTCTCACTTTGGTGAGAAGCGAACATTACTAATCCGTAAGCATAACATGCTTCTTTATGTTGCATTTTAGCCGCTTTTTCTAAATCACGAAGTCCAATATTCGGATATATTGAGTCAAAATAATTTCTTAACCCATTGCGTAAAATAGCATTTGGGTTCCCCGCAATATATGCGTCAAAGTAAACACATCGTAACTTATGGATTTCCCAATGTGATATCCCCCATCTTTGGAACGAAAGCCTTTTATAAACCAAGGCATTCTTGGAACGTTCTTCGAATGTCTTACAAACTGATCTCGCATTAAATAGTTGTGCCGAAGAATTCTGACCGACTCTAGACAAGATTTCATCAATCATGTCTCCGGGTAGGTCTCTTAAAATATTGGGTTGTCTATCCATTTTGTGTTTTTATACTGTAAAATAGACAAGAGTTAGATTCATAAAAAAAATACTTATTAATACAAGCAATTTTTACATATATCATAAAGCATAAGCACACTATATTACATATATTACACCACACGAATACAACTATCTTATTCCGACTCGCTTGTTTCTTCTTCTTCGGTTTTGATTCGTTTTACCAAGTTTCTAGGGATATATGATGTTCCCCTAATACGAGCCATCGTGATCCACATTGGTTTAGAAAAACCTGGTGGTTTAGAGGTTCCCGGGTCATTGTTACAACTTAAGGACTTCGGGGGTTGACGTTCCATATTAATTGATTTCGTTGAGAGGTTTTGACCTCTATATGAGACATTTTTCAAAGACTGCATTCATTTTTAAAACAAACCATAACCTTTATTTCATAGATAAAGGTTTTAAAAAGCTTTACGTAGATTATCAAATAATGATAATCTAAAATATCCTGTTTACACACGACCATTACATAATGGTTTACAATACAAATATGTTACAACAAAATAAGTTTCTTGAATGCAGTTTTTACACAATATCATACAAGCATGGACTCCAAATCTCGTCCTTATTTAAGTATGCGACAGCGGAAGCTCTTAATAATCACCTGAGAATAAACATGCTTAAAACGTCAACAAAAATGTTGGTGAGTTATAGGTTTAACCTATATATATCAAATCATCATAATAGACCACAAGATTTCATATTTCAATACACATCCCATACATAGAGATAAAAATCATTCATATGGTGAACACCTGGCAACTGACATTAACAAGATGCATATATAAGAATATCCCCATCATTCCGGGACACCCTTCGGATATGATATAAATTTCGAAGTACTAAAGCATCCGGTACTTTGGATGGGGTTTGTTAAGCCCAATAGATCTATCTTTAGGATTCGCGTCAATTAGGGTGTCTGTTCCCTAATTCTTAGATTACCAGACTTAATAAAAAGGGGCATATTCGATTTCGATAATTCAACCATAGAATGTAGTTTCACGTACTTGTGTCTATTTTGTAAATCATTTATAAAACCTGCATGTATTCTCATCCCAAAAATATTAGATTTTAAAAGTGGGACTATAACTCACTTTCACAGATTTTTACTTCGTCGGGAAGTAAGACTTGGCCACTGGTTGATTCACGAACCTATAACAATATATACATATATATCAAAGTATGTTCAAAATATATTTACAACACTTTTAATATATTTTGGTGTTTTAAGTTTATTAAGTCAGCTGTCCTCGTTAGTAACCTACAACTAGTTGTCCACAGTTAGATGTACAGAAATAAATCGATAAATATTATCTTGAATCAATCCACGACCCAGTGTATACGTATCTCAGTATTGATCACAACTCAAACTATATATATTTTGGAATCAACCTCAACCCTGTATAGCTAACTCCAACATTCACATATAGAGTGTCTATGGTTGTTCCGAAATATATATAGATGTGTCGACATGATAGGTCGAAACATTGTATACGTGTCTATGGTATCTCAAGATTACATAATATACAATACAAGTTGATTAAGTTATGGTTGGAATAGATTTGTTACCAATTTTCACGTAGCTAAAATGAGAAAAATTATCCAATCTTGTTTTACCCATAACTTCTTCATTTTAAATCCGTTTTGAGTGAATCAAATTGCTATGGTTTCATATTGAACTCTATTTTATGAATCTAAATAGAAAAAGTATAGGTTTATAGTCGGAAAAATAAGTTACAAGTCGTTTTTGTAAAGGTAGTCATTTCAGTCGAAAGAACGACGTCTAGATGACCATTTTAGAAAACATACTTCCATTTTGAGTTTAACCATAATTTTTGGATATAGTTTCATGTTCATAATAAAAATCATTTTCCCAGAATAACAACTTTTTAATCAAAGTTTATCATAGTTTTTAATTAACTAACCCAAAACAGCCCGCGGTGTTACTACGACGGCGTAAATCCGATTTTACGGTGTTTTTCGTGTTTCCAGGCTTTAAATCATTAAGTTAGCATATCATATAGATATAGAACATGTGTTTAGTTGATTTTAAAAGTCAAGTTAGAAGGATTAACTTTTATTTGCGATCAAGTTTAGAATTAACTAAACTATGTTCTAGTGATTACAAGTTTAAACCTTCGAATAAGATAGCTTTATATGTAAGAATCGAATGATGTTATGAACATCATTACTACCTTAAGTTCCTTGGATAAACCTACTGGAAAAGAGAAAAATAGATCTGGCTTCAATGGATCCTTGGATGGCTCGAAGTTCTTGAAGCAGAATCATGACACGAAAACAAGTTCAAGTAAGATCATCACTTGAAATAAGATTGTTATAGTTATAGAAATTGAACCAAAGTTTGAATATGATTATTACCTTGTATTAGAATGATAACCTACTGTAAGAAACAAAGATTTCTTGAGGTTGGATGATCACCTTACAAGATTGGAAGTGAGCTAGCAAACTTGAAAGTATTCTTGATTTTATGAAACTAGAACTTTTGGAATTTATGAAGAACACTTAGAACTTGAAGATAGAACTTGAGAGAGATTAATTAGATGAATAAAATTGAAGAATGAAAGTGTTTGTAGGTGTTTTTGGTCGTTGGTGTATGGATTAGATATAAAGGATATGTAATTTTGTTTTCATGTAAATAAGTCATGAATGATTACTCATATTTTTGTAATTTTATGAGATATTTCATGCTAGTTGCCAAATGATGGTTCCCACATGTGTTAGGTGACTCACATGGGCTGCTAAGAGCTGATCATTGGAGTGTATATACCAATAGTACATACATCTAAAAGCTGTGTATTGTACGAGTACGAATACGGGTGCATACGAGTAGCATTGTTGATGAAAATGAACGAGGATGTAATTGTAAGCATTTTTGTTAAGTAGAAGTATTTTGATAAGTGTATTGAAGTCTTTCAAAAGTGTATAAACACATATTAAAACACTACATGTATATACATTTTAACTGAGTCGTTAAGTCATCGTTAGTCGTTACATGTAAGTGTTGTTTTGAAACCTTTAGGTTAACGATCTTGTTAAATGTTGTTAACCCAATGTTTATAATATCAAATGAGATTTTAAATTATTATATTATCATGATATTATCATGTATGAATATCTCTTAATATGATATATATACATTAAATGTCTTTACAACGATAATCGTTACATATATATCTCGTTTAAAAATCATTAAGTTAGTAGTCTTGTTTTTACATATGTAGTTCATTGTTAATATACTAAATGATATGTTTACTTATCATAGTATCATGTTAACTATATATATATCCATATATATGTCATCATATAGTTTTTACAAGTTTTAACGTTCGTGAATCACCGGTCAACTTGGGTGGTCAATTGCCTATATGAAACATATTTCAATTAATCAAGTCTTAACAAGTTTGATTGCTTAACATGTTGGAAACATTTAATCATGTAAATATTAATCTCAATTAATATATATACACATGGAAAAGTTCGGGTCACTACAGTTCAGTCATATGTCTTGAAGCGCCACTATCCACTATCCAGGTGTTGTTTGCTGGTACCCTGGTTCCCTGCATATCACATTAAGAAAATTAATTGATAATGGGAACCCACGCCCGGACGGCAGTAGGTTATCCATTAACACCCATAGCTTGAACTTCCATCCATTTCCCATTTGAGTTCGGTGGAATCTCATCATTAGAAACCGTAAACTTAGACAGTTTAGAAGTAGCAATATTGCTCTTCTGGTTTTTCACATTTTGCTCATTTTCAGAGCGATTCGCTCGTGGTCTGGTACGAGAAAAGTATTTTCGACGACTAGCTTTTTGCGAAGGTGATCGTGCCTTTGGTTCAAAAGCTCTACTATGATCACTTGATTTGGCAACTCTTGCCTCAGTATCCTGTTTAGGAACCTTAATCTTCACAGGAGAAATTGACCTATTGAATTTCTTTCTCTTATACTCTCCATAGACAACCTTTATCGTATGATTTTTAACACGAACTTCATCAATAACAGGTGAACCTATTTTATTAGCATAAGATGATCTGTGATCATCATATGTGAGATCAATCTTCTGTCTTGGTGATCTATATCTTCTAGGACAATAAGCAGCAATGTGCCCAAAAATAGCACAACTAAAACATTGACGAAACTCCCTATGTCCTCTAAATTCATACAAGTTTTTAGAATTTGAAGATGACGGATCTTGTGTTCTTAAAAACATAGGAGAATCACTTGTTTTATTTCTTGGAACAGGTGTAGATGTAACAGGAGGAACCGGTCTATTAGCAAATCTAGGATTTCTCAAAATTTTAACAGGACCTTTCGGTCTTCTAACTCTACTTGTCTTAGAGTTATCTCCTAACCCAGTTTTCCTATCTTCCTCATGATCTAGGGCACCTTCAGTAGTATCATCAAAAGTTGTATTCTTAGTTGAACTACATTTTTTATTCTTTTCAACATAATCTTCATAACTAGGAGGGATATAATCTTCTGGTCGACTGTCAACTACGTTTGCATTAACAAATGTATTCTGAAAAGGAGGAGATGCAGAACTATATCCTATACCCTTACTGTCATTAAGTTCTACCATTAATTCATTCCACTGTGACGCACTTGCCCAACATTTCATTTTGATTGAAATTGCCTCTAAATCAGCTTTAACGCATTCATTTTCTTTCTTTAGTTCATTAATCGTGTCAACACATTTAATTAAAGCTTGATTTATGTCAAAGTTATAACATTTAAGATTGTGAAGTTGTTTTTATAAACTTTGATCTGCTCTTTCAATTCATTTTCAACCTTAGTGGTCACATGGTCAACATGCCATTTTTATTTCATCTCCGCATATGCCTTTGTTAAATTATCTATTGTTACCTTAGATTCAGCACATTTAACACATTCAATAACAGTAGATGGATCAGAAGATACCTGTTGAGCGTTATTTGATGAGGAAGTCTCAGCCATAAATGCAAAGTAATCTATCTTCTTCCCATCATCGAGCTCATCTTCTGATTCTGACGAGTCTGTAAGGAACTCTGATGTATCAGCATCTTTACCCAAATGAATCTGCTCAAGTCTGTCCCAAATATCCTTAGCTCTTGTCAAACCGGAAACCTTCTCAAGATCACTTTCTGATAAGCACATCTTCAGTGAATCTACTGCTTGCTTGTTCAATGCTTCAAAATCAGATTGATCTACTCCAGTATGATCAACTTTAACTTCAACCTCTGATTCTGACTTCTTGTCTAAATCATCAACATCTGAACTTACACTCTCAAGATCTGAACCTTCACCCATAAGAACTAACATTTCCAATTCGGCAGCAAACATTTTACCCCATTTGTCTAGTTCCTTGTCAGCATCAACCACTGTCTCTTCACTCTGATTAGCCTCTAGACTTTTTTCAAACACTGAGGTATCACCATAGTTATCCTTCCAACTGTTGAAGCACTCTGATGATGTTGGTGAAATACTTCCAGATTCAGGTGTACGAGGAACTGAATCACGTGCCTTCTTAAATTTATCTTTAACCATCTTCTGAATCTTCTCTCTTCGAATGGTTCGTGACAACTCTTCAGATCTTTCAGCACGAGCAGTCAGCTTCTCAATTATACTTTGACCAATGATACAGTCTTCTTTTACTTCAGTAATCTTAGCCATGTTAGCTTTAGGTTGTTGATCATCAACATTCAATTTGATAGACCAATCATCATCGTCTCCATGAATAACAACTAAAGCTTTGTTCAGACCTTCAGCTGTTTCAGCTTCATTTACTTTATCAGTAATGTAAATCTCACGCTTTGTTGTATGACTCCGAGAGTTATAATTATGATTCTTGAAAGGATTACGATTACCCTGCTTCTTCTGTTTTGTGCACTGTCTTGAAAAATGACCTAATTCTCCACAGTTGTAACAAGTAACAGTATTCATATCAAAACCCAGTTTGGTATCTTTGGTCAGACTGATCGGTTTTCCAGTTCCCTCTTCGTAATCTATAGCTCGTCTCACAAGATTTGCCATACCCCACATAATATCCATCTTTTCTGCTTCATCTTTATCAAGTTGATGATAATCTTCTGTTGTTAGATGAATGTTACCCACACGACCATCAAGATAACTATCATAAGAATTAACAAGACTTGACAACAAAGCTATATCTTCACTAATCTTTTCTTTCACGACTTTTCTCAAGTTTTCAATCTTAAGTGCAGAAAGAACATCTGATGCAGTCGGTGTAGATGACTCTGTAGTATTGGAAGTAGTATGTGATTGAGTATTGAGAGAACATGGTGAAACTTGTGGTGGATATGAAGGTTGTTGAAAAGGTGCACTGCTAACATTCAAACCATACATATTCTGATTGTTCGTAACAAAGGCTGTTTGAAATGGTGCATGAGCTGACTTAGGCGGTGTGTAACCATTTGGACAATACATTTTCGTGTCTTGAACTTGTTTAGACCTCTTGACTTTGTTTAACAACTCTAGTTCTTCTTCCTGAAGTCTTGCAATAAACGAGTTCACTGTAGCAGTAGCTAGTTCTCCACTGGTTTTCATAGTTAATACGTAACCATTCCATTCTAAAGGTAATGCTCCAGCTAGACATGTTACTTTGTCTTTTTCAGCAATGGTCACATCATGCTTGTGTAGTTCAACTAGGAAATGACGATATCTTTCAACCAATTCTGTAATAGACTCTCCAACTTACCAGTGAAAACGATCAAACTCAGCTTTCATTTCTAAACCTTTTCTAGTTCTGTAAGATGTATTTCCTTCATTAAAGTACGAACTGCTTCCCATATCTTGAATGAATTATCATGACACAGAAATTGATGGAAAATCGGACCATCAAGAGCACTTGTCAAATTACAGTACATCTTCTTTTCTAAGTTATACTCTTCACATTCTTCCGAAGGCATGTTATGCAACGTGTACAACTCATTTGTAACTGGTGAACGTGGCCATTGAAATTCGGTTTTAATGTACTTCCAAAGCTTCGTGTCCTGATCATCAGACCAAATCTTAAATCTCGACTTTCAAGTAGAATAGTTATCCATATTCATTAACCTCGGACATTTCGTACCACTTCCGGATTCACTCTCAGCAAGGAGTAATCGTTGAGTCATATTCGTAATGCTCTGAACTAACGGTGCAGCCAACGCGTAATCGTTTGAATTAAACATTTTGATATTTTTTACCAAAGGTAAACCGTGCGGTTCAGGATATCAACCGTACGTGTGATAGTATCAACCGTATGTGTCACAAACTCAAGCGTACGTGTCACAACTTAAGCGTGCGTGTGATAACTCAAGCAAAAGAACCAAACACTAAGTCTCAGACGTGTGAGTGATGATCACCCGTGTGATTACTCGTACGTGTCACAGTCAACCGCTTGATCACCCATGTGATCAGACTAGTCACTTAACCTCAAAAGGTTATGATCACCCGTGCGTTTGAGTTCACGAGTAACAGTCAACCGTCTGGTCAACCGTGCGTGTGATCAAAATCTTTGACCCACTCGTGTGAGTTGCTGTTCAGCTGAAATTACCCAAAAACCCTAATAATTGATGCTAAACCTCAGTTTCTTCGTCCACAAGCTAGATTAGCACTAAACTAACATAAACACACTCTCTAAAAACAATTAAACATGTAAAATGATTCCTTTTTGATCAAAATCACTTTTAACTCAAAAACCCAAAATAATAAACTCATTAATCACCAAAAATCACTAGATGATGTTGAAATCACAACCTACGCTCTGATACCAATGATGAAACATAACTAGGAACTTCGAAATCAACAGGTTTAATTCACATAAAGGCAGAATTAGTGAATCAAGCCAATCTAAGTGAATATGAGGAGATTTTTGGGATTAAATTAGTCAAACCACAACAAGGATTAGATTTGTGTGATTAGATTAATGCCTAGAGCTATTATTCACTACGGGAGTGATTTGGGTTGAGAGAGAAACGGATTAGGGTTACCAGATCTGAGTGAAGTGTGTGTGTGAGAGGCTTAACCTAAAATGAAGAACATAACACTTATATACCCCTGCTGTTGACTCACCCATACGAGTCATCTATCATACGTACGAGTTGGCTTTATCAGTTGTACGGGTGATCACTCACTCGTGTCTTCTCATTTAGGTTATAATTATGACTTAGCCCAGCATCAACTGTGCGTATGAGCCTGTCAGCCGTACGAGTGAGACTTCACTTGCACGTCTGACTAAGTCTAACAAAGTCAAACATCCATATCGTGTTCTTGCAGTACCTGTAACCACATACAAACACAGATAGGATAATAACGAGCGATCATGATATCCCATAAACTGAAGTACTAATTACAAACGTAGGCTAGATGTCTAGGGACTTACAGAAAATGCATCAACAATAATAATAATAATTATATTATAATACTTATAATAACAATAATAATAATAATAATCATAAATACGATAATAATAAATAATCATTAATCTTTATATTAGTAATAATAATAATAATAATAATAATTATATTACTAATAATAATAACAATAATAATAATAATAGTTTTAAAAATGGGAACTACCTCAAAATGCTCGGATAAAAAAAATGCCACTAGTCGGGCTTGAACCCGAGACCTCACGCTTAACTCGAAACATCCAACACCACTTCTCTGATCTGTTTTATCTGTTTTAAACCCAATCGAATAATTTATAACCCGTATATATATTTCTGTTTATTTTCTTCTTCATCAACATCCATTTTCAAATCGATTAAGGATCAAAACTAAACCTAAAACAAATTTAGTGGTGTTTTTAAAATACTAAACCGAAAGTGAAACCATTTGATTGCATTTGGAGTTAATTAAAACTGTAAAAAATAAAATAAAAGCTGTAACAGCTTTTTAGAAAAACACGATGAACCATAAATCAAATTTTAAATTCCAGGATGTTTTAGACCACAGTTACAACATGAATTATGTTTCAAATCTATCCGAGAAACTTTCTGAGTCGTCAATTTTGTTTAAAACTTAAAAACGAATTCGAATTTTTGTGAAGAACGAGACGTTTGACTTTTGACAAATAACTTTGACTCCAAAATTCACACTCAATATGAGGAATTGGAAGCTTAGCTTTTGCATATAGTTTGAGTATAAGAATCCTAACAAGACTGCATTTATCATTTTTGAAATTCGTTAAAAAGTCAAGTTGTTTGAAAATTGAAACAAGAACAGGGTACACGACATGTTTTCTTTATCTTTCTGATTTAAATTCTCAATGGAAAATAGTAAAAGGTACTTGTAATTTATAGCTGATAATGTAAAGTTAATGGGTATTAATTAACGCTAGATATAATCGAGTTTTATAGATATTTTTATCGACAGCAAGAATCATTCAGCAGAAGAAAGAATATAAAAAAAAAGGATCGTGACATTCAACAGAATTTGGATCCTATCTGATTAAGTCTTTGATTCATACCAATTTAGAGACATAAACAAAAAAAATAAAACAGTGTGATTGTGATGCATAACTGAATTTCATGATGTATATAATTTTATTTATAATTAGTATTAAGATTAATAATTAGTAAATATAAATATATTAATATTATTAATATTATAAAAATACTGATAATTATAATAATTGAATAATAATAATAATATTATTAATCAAAATAAGTCTTATAATAATAATAGAAATAATAATAATATTAATAATACTAATATTATTAATTATTATATTAATAATAATGATACAACTATTAAAACTAAATCATGGTAATTATAATAATAAAAATGATAATAATAATATTATTAATGTTAATAATAATGATTTTTAATGATAAAGGTAATAATAATATTTGATAATTATACAAATAATAATTAAGATATAACAAGTTACATGTATCAAATTTCATATTTATATATTTATATTATAGTTACTAATATTAATAATACAGATATTAATATTAACATTAGTAATAATAATAAAATTACTAATAGTAATATAACATTTATCTTAATTTGTAAATTAAAATTATAATTCATTAATTATATAATATTTAATAATAACATACATTTAATATTAAATATTTATATATTTTAATATATTAGAATATACATATAATAATAATAATTTTACCTAGAACTCATATATACATTTAATATTCATAAACACGTTTTAAATACATATTGCAAGTTATTCATATATTTAATTCTTATCAATTAATATTCTGACTTATTGTATATATTCAAATTACTTTTTTTTTAAACATTTAATAAATAAATTCTATTCTATTGAAAAAAAATGTTTTCATTTAATAAAATAAAATCATATGATATGTAAGTCATAACAGTTTTCAGTTTTTAACTTACAGTTTATTCATGAGTCGTAGGGTTAAGCCCAATGGATAATTAATCGTATGAAATTATCCTGATGTAACATGTCAAATGGGTTTATCTTATCGACAACCATTAACCTAATTATTTACTCTACATGATTTCCCCTTTTACATTAGATATTATAAAAGCTAAATGATTAACTTATCAAGAGTCAAGAGGAAATTATTATAGAGCATGCTTTGAAAATTAAGCAGAAATCTCCACTAACTTTTGTCTAGTTCTCGCTAATTGACACTCTGTTCTTACTTGTAGATCACTTTATCATTTATTCCGAATACCGTTAAAAAGAAAAGATTTCTCAAATCATCGTGGACCTCACCACAGAGACCCTTAACAATATCACAATATATCTGATAAATCAATCATTTGATATTATCTTCTAATTCCATCGATAATCATATTGAAACAAATACGTTCATGTAAAGTATTATACGTTTAATACTTTGTTAATATTCTCAAGTTATAATATATATATATATATATATATATATATATATATATATATATATATATATATATATATTTATATATTTATATAATCATATTCATTTATATAATGGTTCGTGAATCGTCGGAGTTTGGTCGAGGTTAAATGAATGTATGAACAAAATTTTAAAATTCTTGAGATTTAACTTAATAAACTTTGCTTATCGTGTCGAAATAATATAAAGATAAAGTTTAAATTTGGTCAGAAATTTCCGGGTTATCACAGTACCTACCCGTTAAAGAAATTTCGTCCCCGAAATTTGATCGAGTTCATCATAGGTAACAATAAGAATGTTTTCATGACAATTATGAGTTGATAAATAGAATTTTTATCATCATTGAGTAATATGGATAAAACAATCCGTTTATGTGAAGAGTATGAGTGAAGTTATCACAAAAGAGTGAAATAAGTAAATGTAGGTTAGTTTTAACCGGTGACGTAGTCACGGTTGATTTCCGAAATTCAAGGAATTTAGAGAAAATCTTTGTAATAAGATTTGGTTCTTCGGTAATTAAGGAAATTAGGATCGGCTTTGATTAAATGCGATAATCTGTTTTGATTGCCCTGTCGGATATTTTACTATATATCTACCCTCTTCGTTTCCTTATTCCCACAGCTCACTCCTTCTATTCATCCTCCCTCAATTCATACTTTAAAACATTCGTCAATATGCTCCATCCCGTTTTGATCATTGATATACTCTTGGTTTTATAGTGTTTTTAGTTCTCCCGTGTCTTTATATTGATATATGTATCGATATATATGATTTATAATTTCTGGGTTGTCGTTGGGCTTTATATCTTCCCTTATATTTCAAACTCCCTGCTTCTGTCTTCTATAATCATTGCCATCCACAGTTAATGTTTTCTCCGATTTGCTACGATTTATACCCCAATTTCTATTTCGGAGCTTCATTCTTTTGTTTCCTCTTCTTACAATTAAGCACCGCTTGTAATGGTCCAGAATTCGCAGATATGAATATCGGAATGAACATACTTAATGTTCTAAGAAGGAAATTGTAATGGCACGATCTTGATTTGTCAAATTACCAGAATACCTCGAAAAAGGCCGAATCATCAAGAAAAATATTTTCTTGATATTTCTAGAGGTTAAATAGAATACAAGAGTCATGTAACATGGCACATGATGACGGTATGGTCTGTGAATCTTCATGTCCCATTAGAAACTCAGCATGACTTACTGTAATATAATCACGTTGATCAAGTGTCATTCTATTATACTAACTCATGCTTCAGTTCCCAACACTACTTCAAAAAAATTCATATTTTAAACTCGAAGGTTTCAGAATTTAGAAACTAAAATAGTTTCTTTTATGATGTAACACAGATAGCGCGAAGAGTTAAATGATTTCGGATAACAATAGTTATGAAGATATCTTCAGAAACATCGAAGATATTTATAATGAAAGATATGATGATATCTTAGAATATCTAAGATCAGAGGATGATGAAGAATATTGTCCGCAAGGGTTTAGAGTAAGGAGCAAGGTATTCGCTAATGATTTCAGCAGGCACTGAATCATTTGGATTCTTTGAAGGCATATTTAGTCTTTGTGATTTGTCCACAGCCTTCTTCATAGTTTGCTCAATCCGTTTTCCAGTTCCAAACCTTCTCTTTTTCTGAGCTTTTCCAACACATTATTCTTTATCATTAAACTTTTGACAGTTACGGTTGTCTGTAGTTTTTGCTGCTTCATTCAACTTTTTCAAAATTCAGAGAAATAGTTCGCAGTTTAGAGTGTTTTTCAGAAACTTCACATTCGCAGTATATAAGTCTAGGAGATAGACGTTATATGTATACATATAATTGTTAAAGTGAAAACGCTGTGAAATTCGAGATTGATGATTCCCGGTAGTTGGTATGACAATTATAGTTAAAGGATGTAGGTGAGTACATGATGGGGTTTCATGTATAATATAATTTTTTTTAGAGAGACTAAAGCCGAAGTTGCTGATACATCTGCTGATAATGTCGTGAAATATAAAAGGTTTCCCGGTGGCGAAAAGGCAACGTATATATCGAGGTTATAATAAGGTTAGTTCGACTGAAATTCGAAGTTAATTTGCTGGAGCTGTGATAGAATTTAATACTTTGAAAAGGGATTGCAAAGTTATTTTTGCTAATAAATGCCAAAAGATCTGACACAGGTATGTGTTAATATACATATGATGTTTTAGGATTTGAATGATACAAATATTTTTCGGAGTTCTATGAATAGCAATGATGTTATAGCACAGTTTTGAAGTCAAAGTATAGTTTTAAAAGCTATAGGAATCTAAGAGTGATGCTATCGGTTATATCTCGACTTGGATTCTGATATGTTAAAATCAGAATATGTAATTTAATTTGAATGAGTATGGTTGTTTTGATTTTTATGAAAGAATGTATATCGTTGTGAAAGTAATGCGTGTAATTAATGATTTGTGAATCAGAATCGAAGAATGTAACATATTAATTGTGAATTTATATATCTCTCGGGTATTACCTACCCGTTAAAAAATTTCACGAGTAATATTTTGTACCAGAGAATTTTATCACAGTCTTTATGAAAATATATGTATATTTTCTTCGAATGTAATACGGATTTAATGAGTTAATATTAAGCTCATTGATTTTCGGCTGGAACTAGAAATGAATAATTGTAATCTTCGCGGATTATTTCTTCAACGTAAATGAAATCATGAATCAATACTTCATTATTCATTTTATTGATATTTCTTCGGTGAATGGTGTTAGTGTTCGTGGAATTCTTGTGAACTTCGCAAGATACGAATGATGTTGTCTGAAAAGTTTCGAGTACATCGATGATGAAAGTGTAAAATCAAACATATATTTAAATAATACACTTGATTTATTATGAGATGGAATCTATTAAGTTGAATCAGAGATTATAGTTAACGATTGTTAAATCGTTAATGAAGGATGTACATCGTAACATACTAGTAACATGAATTAACCGAGTAGTATCTACCAGTTAAGATTCACACGTAATAGCTTAGTACAAAAAGATTTATTATGGTTTCAAAATTTATATATATAAGATATACATATAAATCCTTCAGTGGGAATGAGTTAATATTTCATAACTCGTTGATACGATATATCTGTTGGTGATGGTGGTGTCAATATCTGAGGTGGTTACAGAGTTTACGAAATTTGTGGTGTTGCAGGCGTTGCAGGTGTCGGTGATACTGTTGGTGATGTCGGTGGTACTGCTGGTGCTGATGATGCTGACGGTACTTCTGTTAATGCTTGTGTAACATGTGTCATTTGTAAATCACACACTATTCCGGTCAGGGTTTCTACTCATCTGATTTATGGTTAAGGCTAGAATAGATAATCTCTAAGACTTTAGAGATTACTTCATCGCCGCAGAATGTTTCTCCAATCAATACTTCATCGGTTATTGTTGTTGGTACTCTTTGGTATCTACGGTGCGTATGACGTTGATGCTCGAGGTGCAGATTGTGACGTTGAGGTGTGGGATGTGGATGTTGTTGGTGGTACCGGTGTTGCTGATGGTGCTTGTAATCTTTACACCATATCCTCCAAAGTCAATACCCGAGCGCGAAGCTCGTTGACTTCTTCTATTACACTGGGGTGATTGTTGGTTCGGACGAGTAGATGAATAAGATCTAGGATTTGAGATAGTATATAATCATGACAAGATAATCTGGAAATGAGAGAGAAAATGGTGTCTCGAACAGGTTCACAGGTAAGTGCTTCAGCTTCTTCGCCAAGAGGGCAATGCGGTGGATGGAAGGGATTACCTTCTTCTTGTCTCCAGTGATTAAATAGGTAACGAACCTATCCCCAATTCATCCAGAATAGATGATGGCTTATTGGTTGATCCATTTTGGTCACACTGCTTTCGGAGCCTGAGTGAAACTCCATATCGGAATAGCTGTCGGAATCCGAGGAACTGGAACTGGTTGCAGGATCCATCTCGTACAGAGTAGGAAAATGATTTTTCGATATGAGGAAGATTATAAGACTTAGATTTGGTATCCTTTAATACATAATTTACATATGTATATATAATACCAAAATTCCATAAATTACGGAGGAATCTTTGAAATATATTTGGCAAAGTTTACAGTAACAGATACGTTAAGATATGAATTAGCAGATACGCTAAGATATGAATTTTGTCTATACACTATTTATGCAATCAATGCAGTAAGATGTGTCTAGACTAAGAATGATAAGCATGTAATTTCCGACAAGAAATGATAAGCAAAATTTTTTGACATGCAGCTAAGGTCGAAGTCCAGACTCACTAATGCATCCTAACAACTATCAGTTAAACATACTAATGCAAGATCTGGTTCGCTAAGACCACCGCTCTGATACCACATGAGACGAGCCGTCCTAATCCATAAGGACGAATACAATAACATATGGTTACATCGTGAGGTACTTGACCTCTATATGTTACATTTTACAAACATTGCATTCGTTTTTAAAAGACAAACTTTCTTTTCATTGAAAGTTGACAGGCATGCATACCCTTTCATAATATATCCAATCTATAAATGACTTAATCTGTTATCTTCTTAATAATAATCTTTATTGAACTCAATAACTTGAATGCAACGTCTTTTGAAATATGCCATGAATGACTCCAAGTATTATCTCTAAATGAGCAAATGCACAGCGAAAGATTTCTTTCAAACCTGAGAATAAACATACTTTCAAGTGTCAACCAAAAGGTTGGTGAGTTCATTAGTTTATCATAAACATTCATTTTCACCATTTTAATAGACCACAAGATTTTGGATATTTTATTGTACACGTAATCCGAGTACAAAATAGTACGCATAACCTGCGAATTAAAAATCATTCATATGGTGAACACCTGATAACCGACATTAACAAATGCATCTAGAATATCCCCAATATACAGGTACACTCATCTATATATAAAATCGAAGTACTAAAGTATCCGTAACCTGGATGGGACGTGTCAAAGTCCATAGATCTATCTTCAGGATTCGCGTCAATTTGGGGGTCTGTTCCCAAATTCTTAGGCTACCAAGCTAAAAAGGGTGATATCCGGTATAATAATTCAACCATAGAATGTAGTTTCAAGTACTTGTGTCTATTTCGTAAAACAGTTATAAAAGCAGCGCATGTATTCTCAGTCCCAAAATATATATTGCAAAAGCATTTAAAAAGGGAGCAAATGAAACTCACAATACTGTATTTCGTAGTAAAAATACATATGACGTCGTTGAACAAGTGCAAGGTTGGCCTCGGATTCACGAACCTATATCATTTGTATTTTCATTAATACATATAATCGTAATCAAACAAGTGTATACATATTATTTTATGTATTAAGATTAATATTCTTTTTTATATAGTTTTATTAATACTTATTTTACGTTATGATACCTATTTGATATTTAATTAATGTTATTGGTTAAAATGAAATTTTATATAGTATTAGTATACTTTATATAATAAATAATATATATATATATATATATATATATATATATATATATATATATATATATATATATATATATATATATATATATATATATATATATTTTGTTTTGTAAAATTATTAATTGTAGTAATTACTAGATTAAGGATAATAATAATAAGAATACAGATAGTAATAATAGTAATTTTAATAAAAATGGTAATTTTACTAATAATGATAAAGTAAAAATAATAGTTTTAGTAAAAAAATAAATTTTTTAATAGTAATGGTAAGTTTAATAATAATTATCGTTTTAAGAGAAATTTTAATGATCATATAATTAATAATACTATAATAAATTTTAAATGGTACTTCTAATACTAATATTAATGATAATGACACTTAATGATATTAATAATAAGAATGACAATAATAACCATTAACCATACATATGATAATAATGCTAATATTAATGATGATAATAACAATTTGCATAATAATACTACTAATACATAATGATTATACATATTGATACCTATATTGATAATAACATTAATTATATTAATGATAGTAATAATAATAATAATAACACTATAATACTAACTAATAATAATAATAATTATAATTATAATAATTATAATAACAATAATAATCATAATAATAATAATAATAATCATAAATACGATAATAATAAATAATCATTAATCTTTTTATTAGTAATAATAATAATAATAATAATAATAATTACTATATTACTAATAATAATAACAATAATAATAATAATAGTTTTAAAAATGGGAACTACCTCAAAATGCTCGTATAAAAAAAATGCCACTAGTCGGGCTTGAACCCGAGACCTCACGCTTAACTCGAAACACCCAACACCACTTCTCTGATCCGTTTAATCTGTTTTAAACCCAATCGAATAATTTATAACCCGTATATATATTTCTGTTTATTTTCTTCTTCATCTACAGCCATTTTCAAATCGATTAAGGATCAAAACCAAACCTAAAACAAATTTAGTGGTATTTTTAAAATACTAAACCGAAACAGAAACCATTTGATTGCATTTGGAGTTAATTAAAACTGTAAAAAAATAAAATAAAAGCTGTAACAGTTTTTTAGAAAAACACAATGAACCATAAATCAAATTTTAAATTCTAGGACGTTTTAGACCACAGTTATAACATGAATTATGTTTCAAATCTATCCTAGAAACTTTCCGAGTCGTCAATTTTGCTTTAAAACTTAAAAACGAATTCGAATTTTTGTGAAGAACAAGATGTTTGACTTTTGACAAATAACGTTGACTCCAAAATTCACACTCAATATGAGGAATTGGAAGCTTAGCTTTTGCATATAGTTTGAGTATAAGAATCCTAACAAGACTGCATTAATCGTTTTTGAAATTCGTTAAAAAGTCGAGCTGTTTGAAAATTGACACAAGAACAGGGTACACGACCTGTTTTCTTTATTTTTCTGATTTAAATTCTCAATGAAAAATTGTAAAAGGTACTTGTAATTTATAGCTGATAATGTAAAGTTAATGGGTATTAATTAACGCTAGATATAATCGAGTTTTATAGATATTTTTATCGATAGCAAGAATCATTCAGCAGAAGAAAGAATATAAAAAAAATAAAAAGGGATCATGACATTCAACAGAATTTGGATCCTATTTGATTAAGTCTTTGATTCGTACCAATTTAGAGACATAAACAAAAAAAATAAAACAGTGTGATTGTGATGCATAACTGAATTTCATGCTGTATATAATTTTATTTATAATTAGTATTAAGATTAGTAATTAGTAAATATAAATATATTAATATTATTAATATTATAAAAATACTGATAATTATAATAATTGAATAATAATAATAAAATTATTAATCAAAATAAGTCTTATAATAATAAAAGAAATAATAATAATATTAATAATACTAATATTATTAATTATTATATTAATAATAATGATACAACTATTAAAACTAAATCATGGTAATTATAATAATAAAAATGATAATAATAATATTATTAATGTTAATAATAATTATTTTTAATGATAAAGGTAATAATAATATTTGATAATTATATAAAAAATAATTAAGATATAGCAAGTTACATGTATCAAATTTCATATTTATATACTTATATTATAGTTACTAATATTAATAATACAGATATTAATATTAACATTAGTAATAATAATAAAATTACTAATAGTAATATAACATTTATCTTAATTTGTAAATTAATATTATAATTCATTAATTATGTAATATTTAATAATAACATACATTTAATATTTAATATTTATATATTTTAACATATTAGAATATACATATAATAATAATTTTACATAGAACTCATATATACATTTAATATTCATAAACACTTTTTAAATACATATTGCAAGTTATTCATATATTTAATTCTTAACAATTAATATTCTGACTTATCGTATATATTCAAATTACGTTTTTTTAAAAACATTTAATAAATAAATTCTATTCTATTGAATTTTTTTTTTTCATTTAATAAAATAAAATCATATGATATGTAAGTCATAACAGTTTCCAGTTTTTAACTTACAGTTTATTCATGAGCCGTAGGGTTAAGCCCAATGGATAATTAATTGTATGAAATTGTCCTAATGTAACATGTCAAATGGGTTTATCTTATCGACAACCATTAACCTAATTATTTACTCTACATGATTTCCCTTTTTACATTAGATATTATAAAAGCTAAATTATTAACTTATCAAGAGTCAAGAGGAAATTATTGTAAAGCATGTTTTGAAAATTAAGTAGAAATCTCCACTAACTTTTGTCTAGTTCTCGCTAATTGACACTTTGTTCTTACTTGTAGATCACGTTATCATTTATTCCGAATACCGTTAAAAAGAAAAGATTTCTCAAATCATCGTGGACCTCACCACAGAGACCCTTAACAATATCACAATATATCTGATAAATCAATCATTTGATATTATCTTCTAATTCCATCGATAATCATATTGAAACAAATACGTTCATGTAAAGTATTATACGTCTAATACTTTGTTAATATTCTCAAGTTATAATATATATACATATATATATAATCATATTCATTTATATAATGGTTCGTGAATCATTGGAGTTTGGTCGAGGTTAAATGAATGTACGAACAAATTTTTAAAATTCTTGAGATTTAACTTAATAAACTTTGCTTATCGTGTCGGAATAATATAAAGATAAAGTTTAAATTTGGTCAGAAATTTCTGGGTTGTCACATGCGGGTGAGCGAGAGGTCTCGGGTTCGAACCCGGGCAGTGGCGTTTTATTTTTGAAAAGCTTGTTTCTTAATGTAGTAATATTAGTACTATTATTATTATTATTATTATTATTATTATTATTATTATTATTATTATTATTATTATTATTATTATTATTATTATTATTATTATTATTATTATTATTAATTTTATCATTTTTATTATTAATAAGTATTATTATTATTATTATTATTATTAAAAACTATCGTTATTAATATTATCATTACTAATAACTATTTTTATCATTATTATTAAAATTATCATTTTTTAATTAATATTACTATTATTATTATTAGTATTATTATTAAAACTATCATTATTATTATTAGAATTGTAATTAGTTTTATTGTTATTAATATTATTTTTATAAAAAATTACTATTATTATTAATTTTATGAATATCATAATTATTATTATTATTATTATTATTATTATTATTATTATTATTATTATTATTATTATTATTATCATTATTATTTTTAACATTAAAATTATTATTTTAAACATTATTATTATTATTAGCATTATTTGTATTACTAATATTACTACTAGTATTATTATTATTATTTCAACAAATATTCTTTATATAAAAAATATAATTATTACATGTAACATAAATATAACTAATATTACAAACTACCATATTTTAATATATTAACTAATATATTATTATAACATTAATTAAATTATATATATCATATATATAATATAACTTATTATAAGTATTAGTATAATTATATATAAGGATATTAATCATAATACATTATAAAAATAATATACTTAGTTGATTAATATTATGTGTTAATATATATACTTGATATAGGTTCGTGAATCCGAGGCCAACCCTACATTGTTCAGTACCGTCGTATGCATATTTTTACTATAAAATATCGTATCGTGAGTTTCATTTGCTCCCTTTTAAATGCTTTTGCTATAAATATTTTTGGGCTGAGAATACATGCCCTAATTTTATAAATGTTTGACGAAATAGACACAAGTACTTAATTACATTATATGATGAAATTGTTATACGGGATATCCCTATTATTTATTTAGTCTGGTAACCTAAGAATTAGGGAACAGACACCCTAATTGACGCGAATCCTAAAGGTAGATCTACGGGCACTAATACCCCCCATTCTGGAAAATGGAATGCTTTAGTACTTCGAATTATTAGTATACAGAGTGCGGCCTGTATGCTGGGGGATATTACTTTGACGTCTTGTTAATGTCAGTTACCAGACAACTTATCATATGAATGATTTTTATATACGGAATTTGTGTATGTTGTTTATAAATGAAATCTTGTGGTCTATTAAAATTATTGAAATGATTGTTTGTGATAAACCTATGAACTCACCTACCTTTTGGTTGACACTTTCAAGCATGTTTATTCTCAGGTTTGAAAGAAATCTTCCGCTTTGCATTTTCTCATGTTAAAGATATTATTTGGATTCGTTCAGGGCATATTTTCAAAAGACGTTGCATTCAAATCATTCGAGTTCAAAAAGATTGTTATTAATTAAATGACAGATAGATCATTTATATTTTGAGAAACGTAATTATAATTGGTATAGAATGGATGTATTTGAAATGGTATGCATACCCATTAACTTTCGTTGAAATGAAAGTTTGTCTTTTAAAAATGAATGCAATGTTTACAAAACGTATCATATAGAGGTCAATACCTCACAATGAAATCAAATAATGTGAATCGTTTATAATCGGTATGAACGGGCCCTTTCACCTAAGCTACTAATAATATCTAAGCACATTGCACATAATAGCTAAACACACAATGTATAAGTGTACAATAATGTATAACTCATGTTTAGGAGGGAGCTTTTCCTAATTGTGACTTAATGACCTTTCCTGAGATGTCTAGATAGACTTTAAGATTATAAAAGTCATCAAACACTTATGTGTTATTGCGATGATTAGTTGTGAATCATAGGTTTGACTAATGGTGATAGTTATGTTCATATCTAAAAGTTATTGAACCTTGTTAATTATCTTTTGGAACTCATACAATTATGCATTGGATTGAGTTTTAACCATTAATAGTTTCAAACTATAACTGATCATTAAATTTGAAAGTTGTGTTTTGATTAGTTAAAATTACGGTCGATATATGGATTAGCCGTGATATTGACTGTATGTATACAAAGCATGGACGGTCTATCCAACGATCCCGTCGTGATAATTTCCTGTATGCATGCTTTGATTAAAACGAAATTCTTCTTGTTTTATCATTGTGTAGTTTGGTCGTTTGCTAGAGAAAAAGCAAGTTTATGAATTTCCGTGTTACTTAGTATTGCTTATTCATGAGTTATGATTATTGTAGTAATCAAAACCTAGACTAACGTTTGAATATTAACGTTGGATCTTAAACAAACACAACCCCTTCAAATTTGTGAAAAGATGGATTAAAATCGGTGTCTGTGATGTTAATAATCCTGGACCCAACCAAATATTGGGTATCAAAAGTTTTAAGTAATTAATCCATTGTAGGCAAGAAAATTGGATAATTGATAGTGGATGTACAACTCACATGACCAATGACAAAAGGTTCTTCTCTAAATCCTACCAAATTTAACTGAGGTAACGGGAGCTTCCCAATAATATAAAGATAAAGTATAAATCGGAACTCTATATTCCTAAATCCTACCTAAACATCTTACAAATAATCAAATAGTTGTTTATATCAAATATAAAAATGAACATACCATCTATAATTGTTTATTTGAATTAACCTTACCTGCAAAATATAAAGTAACAAAATTGGAAATATCTTAAACCCTACACCCACTTCAACTTATAAATCATACCCATAAACTCCAATAGATGTCCACAGATCTGGGTACGCTGAAGAGAGGTATAGTGGCGACGAAGGAAGGTATAATGGTGGAAGCAAATCAAGGAGGTTTTGTAACGGAAACGGATAAGGGAGGTCCGGTGGCGGCTACGAAGAAGGGAGGTCTGGAGGGACATCGGAGAAGAGAGATCCGACAACAATGATATGAATTTTATAAAGGAAGGTCCAACAAAGGGTTGCTTCAAATGATATAAACTCATAAGCATCCTTTTAATGTTGCTCATATGCATACTTTAAATGTTGTGGATTTTTTTAAAAGGCACATGATAGTTTTACATGTATATGTACATATGTTTATTGCAGGACTTGAACAATGACCTCAAAGTCAGAGGGTCACCTCAATACCGTTAAGCCAATGGCCCTTGGTTATTGATTTTGAATCTAAATGTTTATGAATTTTATTTTAAGTAATTTTTAATAAGATTGAATTTATATTTTGAGATATAAGGAATTAAGGTTCACAAAATTTAGGAGAGATAAATATGAAGGTGAAGGGATAATATGATGGAGAAAGAAAAATGACGATTTACCCTCACATGCTTTGCAAATGTCAAATTTTAATGAAAAAGATAACGAACTTCCGGGACACAAAACCATCACTAATTATTCATGTGCAAACTATAGGGACCTATCTTGATGAAAATAAGCATAGGGACCATACGTATAATTAATTACAAACCACGTGTGACCATCCTTGAAAAAAATTTTCTTTTGAAAAAACAATGTTTCTTCTGTATGCGTTAATTTCCCTACAAAATCCCAATTTTTTCTTTTCTATTTTCCCTCCGTGAAGAATTTGGGGTTCTGTATTGGAAACCAAAACGACAACACATCTGTCCCCTAAAATCTTCATCATCATCAGTTCATCGTCACTTCACCTCTCATAAAATTAAAATCACGAAATGAAAAGAGGATTAGAATCGATAGAAATATCAGATGACGAATGGTCGAATCACGACTTTGATTCCTCACGAATACTACCACTCAACAACAAACCCTCAAAATCAAAATCAATTTCCAAAACCAAACCCTCACAATCACCACCTGCAATCGAATCTTTTGCTTTCAAACGAACTTCAAAACCTTCATCCTCTTCATCTTCTTCAGATGTTGAATTTATCAAAGAACAGCCAGCATCACACTCGTTGATTACTGATAATTTGGAGGATCATGATTTTGAAGAAGCTCCTGTAACCTCAGTTGCGACACGTGGCCGTAGATTCGTAATTGATGATGAAGATGATGAAGAATTAGGGTTTGATGATGCAAATGAAATTGAAGAATTAGAAGATGAAGTAGATGTTGTTGGCAAAGCACTGCAAAAATGTGCAAATATTTCTGCACAACTTCGAAGTGATTTGTACGGATCATCTACAGTTTGTTCTGATCGGTTTGCTCAAGTAGATGATGTATCTTCGTCTGTTAGAATCGTCACTCATGTGAGGATTTGCATTTGCGTTTTCAGTTATTATTATAAAATTTAATTTTGATTTGATGATTAATGCTTTATGTTTTAGGTTAATTTTTATAAAATCTATTTGTAGGATGATGTATCTGAAGCGTGCGGATCGACTGGAAGCGGTTTTCAACCTCTTCTAAAACCATACCAGCTTGTTGGTGTCAATTTTCTCATGCTTCTGTACAGGAAAAAAGTTGCTGGAGGTATACATCAAACAAGTTTTACATCACTTTCAATTATTTGAGTAACATTTACACAATAATGTTTGTAAGTTATATCAGTTGTATTCACAATCTACTTAGGATTTAGTTAATGAATGGTTTGGACTTTAATATTCATTGCACGTAGATTTGCTAGCTGTATTTTTATAATTAGGTTGGTCGTATAGGAGTAAAGTTATGAGCAAGAGAAGATTAGTTGTATATCTTCTTTGCTCACGTAAGGATTTTGAAGATATTAGTTGAAGTTCTGAGAAACTTTGTACAACTCTTATGTATCTCACATAGATCGCTCCCATTTGAGTTATAAAAATGTTCCAAATGTGGTTGTAGTTACTTTTTTAACATTGTTAAGTGCCACTTTACAAAATGTCTAGTACAAGAGCTGATGTGTCGGGTTTAAGATCATCAGCTTCATTGGTTTTTATGGAATGAAGGGCCCTAATTTGTTGTAGGTTGGTATATGGACTTCTAACTGAGTTGTTTTTCATTAATTTAAGAGAAGACATAAGAGAATAGGGTAGAAAGTTTCTTTTGTAATACTTGGTCAAACAAATAGATACTTCTAACTGTTAACCTAATTATGAAGACCATTATGAATGCCCCAGAATTGAAATGTGTATGTGAGTAAGTTGAAGACAATTGTTTGTATGTTTGTCTCAAAACTCTATATCATAATCTGGCACATCTGCACATGTAGTTCTGACAATCACTTGTTGATGGCTCATTTGTGAGTGCATTATCATTCAAACATAGATAGATTTTTAATTTTTATCTTTTAGCATCCATTTCTAAAATCACTAGCTACAAATTTCGTGTTGGCTAGTCAAAGTGTTGGAAACGGTCAAGGGATAATCTGATTAAGCCGTGTACTTATGAGTAAAACCCCCCGCCTTTTCTAGGTATATAAACAGGGAAAACATTCTCCTTTTACCCTTTAGCATCCATTTCATTTCTGTAATGCTGATTCTTAAAAGTTCTAAACTACTTTGACTAATCATGCAACTCTTATTTCAAACTGCTTTTTTTTTTCTTTCTTTTTTTTTCTTTTTTTTTTTTTTCCTTTTTTTTTTTTTTTTTTTTTTTTGAGGCAAATGCATCACTTATCTCTTTTGATTCAATTTGCAGCAATATTGGCAGATGAGATGGGTCTTGGCAAGACTATTCAGGTATTTTAGCTTGGAGTTTTCTTTCATACTTTATCATAAATTGATTATGGTTTACTTTATATAACATTTATTGTCATGTTTATCTCTAACTAGGCAATAACATACCTTACCCTGCTCAATCACTTCGAAAACGACCCTGGGCCTCATCTGATTGTTTGTCCTGCTTCCGTTTTGGAAAATTGGGAAAGAGAATTAAAAAAATGGTGTCCATCGTTTACAGTGCTTCAATTTCATGGAGCTGGAAGAACAGCCCATTCTAAACAATTGAATTATTTGTCCAAAAGTAAAATGCCACCCCCGTTTAATGTCATTCTTGTATGCTACTCGCTTTTCGAAAGACACAGGTATCTGTCCATGTTAAATCTTGTTTTTTGATGCTCGAGGTTCCATTTTTTACATCTGAATGGGTCAATTTGGGGCAATGTTATATTTTCAGGTTCACGGGTTAAATAAATTCAGGATTTTGCTAATGACAACAAGCCCTAAGAGTTGTTAATGTCCATCAAATCATTGCACATAGCGGTTCTCAATTACTTTTTTTAATTGGCGGTTATTGATTTGTACAATAACTTAAAGCGTGTTAATGATAACACTTAGGGCTGTTATTTGTAAAATCCATAAAATTAAAATAAATTAGTGTTTAAGGAAACGAGTAAAATGTGCTGAAAGCTGCAAAAGTGTATTATCAGTGCATAAATTTTATACTTCATTTTGTTTTAAAAGTTATTTTGTTATTATTAAAATAATGTAATTTTCGCACATTAGTATTTCGTTAAGTATTAAGCTTTGGATAATAATTTTGGATCGACCCGTACGAAGATATCTATGGATCCCGACCCATCTATTTTGGCACCTGTAGTTAAGACATGTTTTTGTGTTAAAAATTCTGTTTACAGTGCACAACAGAAAGATGACCGTAAACTCCTGAAACGTTGGAAGTGGAGTTGTGTTTTAATGGACGAGGCTCACGCTTTAAAGGATAAAAACAGCTACAGATGGAAAAACTTGACTTCTGTTGCAAGAAATGCCAAACAGCGTTTAATGCTTACAGGGACTCCATTGCAAAATGATCTACATGTATGCGTTTCCGAATATTTAATATGCATGTTGGTTACTGTATTTGAGCTAAATCATTGTTGTGATGCATTTAGGGAATTAACTTGATCATTAATTTGGAAGATTAGAATACGTTTGACTATAAAGTACTGCTTTGTGAATATGTAGATGTGTTTGATTGCAGGAACTATGGTCAATGTTGGAGTTTATGATGCCTGATTTATTTGAAACAGAAGATGTGGACCTTAAAAAGCTGTTAAATGCCGAAAATACAGATTTGATTGCTCGAATGAAGTCAATTTTAGGACCCTTTATACTCAGACGCTTAAAATCCGACGTAATGCAACAATTAGTTCCAAAGGTTCAAAAGGTATGTATAAGATTCTTACAAGAAATCACGTATATATAAGCAACCACAACTAGAATGTACTATCTATTTGATGTCTGAACTTCAAGAATGTTTATGATATAATAACATTACAGGTAGGTATAAGCTGTCTGTCAAAATGGGCAATTATATAATATTGTTCAGGGAAAGCAATTTTTTGTCTAATTTTTAATATTGATATATATATAAAGAATTTGTTTTACTCATGAAATGTTTGTGCAGGTTGAATATGTTCGTATGGAAAAGGAACAAAGTGAAGCTTATCAAGAAGCCATTGAGGAATATCGTGCTGCTGCACGTGCACGTCTGGCTAAGTCTGGAGAAGTTAATAATGCTCATTTTCCACGTCGTCAGATTTCAAACTATTTTGTTCAATTTCGAAAGGTTTTACTGATGATTTTATTTCATATTTATTTCCTTTTATTACAATCTAGTTACAAATTGTGTTCCCCTGCTTATATACCCAAGTTACAAAATGGTGTTGATTGTTATGATGCACAACGAGTCCCTCTATTGTTAAACCCAGTTTTAAATATGGATGTCAAATATGTTGTAAAACCCAGTTAAACGATACTATATTGTTTTTGTATCTGAGTTTGATTTGTTTCTTTAATATCTTTGGGTTGTAAAATGGATTTAGCTGTGATCCCAAATCGTTAAGCTCAACATAAAGGAAACAAGAATTATCAAATTTATATAAAAGGACTTGGTTGTTGCTTTTATAATGATCTAGTTTAAGAGTGTACGTTTGCGACTATTTGGTCCCAAATTGTGCACTTTTTAGTCTATAGTTTTTACAGGGATTAATCGAGTGATCAACTCTTCATTTGATTATGCATAGACTAGTACATCAGTAACATATTTATACACTTGCTTTTACTACCAGATTGCAAATCATCCATTACTGGTGAGACGTATCTACACAGATAAGGATGTTATTCGATTTGCTAAAATGTTGCATCCCAAAGGTGTATTTGGTGATGAATGTACCTTGGACAGAGTGATCGAGGAGCTCAAGACTTACAACGATTTCTCAATTCACAGGGTAATTATCATTCCCTTTTAATATTATAATAATAATAATTATAATTATAATTATTATATTATAATTATGCTATATGGAGTCTAGGAGTAATATCATATGAACTGTAATGTAGTAACTATGTAGTGAACCATATTTATATAATCAAACTGGAAGAAGGTGATCCCTCTTATTTTTTTCATTTGGTAATGAATTGATGATCGTATAGTTTATTACATATTATGTACATCTGAAATTTTCATTTGCATGATTGGCAAATACTTCTGTTATCATGGCTACATAAAAGTTATATTTATGAGTATTAATGTAGATATTGACTTCAATTCACAAAGCTATCGGACTAGGCTCAAACTTAAGAATGTGTTTGGATTTATGTTAATATACAGTTTAACCATCCATTAGCAACTTGTTAATGGATGATTAAACTAATCTGTTTTTGTCTTGTGTTGCAGCTTTTACTTTACCATGGTGATGAAGGAACTTCAAAAACTCTTTCAGATGACCATGTTATTACATCTGCAAAGTGCCGGGTATATGATTAAATGATAACGAGATATTGATACAAAGTAATTATGTACTATATGTTTAATCACATATGGTCGTTAATTCTGGCATTAAATGTTGCAGGCCTTGGCTGGACTTCTTCCTACGCTTGTGCGTGGTGGGCATCGCGTTCTTATTTTTAGTCAATGGACTTCAATGCTCGACATCTTAGAGTGGGCCCTAGATGTAATTGGAGTTACATTCAGACGTCTTGATGGCAGGTACAACCAGTGTCGAGTACTCGGTTTTTGCAACTCGGGCGAGTACTAGGTCAAACTTGGTCAAACTCAGTCAAACTTGGTCAAACTCGGTCAAACTCGGTCAAACTCGGTCAAACTCGGTCAAACTCAGTCAAACTCGGTCAAACTCAATCATAAGTTTTTGCTGTATTCAAACGTTTTTGTTGCTGTAACAATCTGTTATTATTATTATTTTTTATTTTATTTTATTTTCTTTAATGTTACTTTTGTTGCAGTACTCAGGTAACAGAGCGACAAACAATTGTGGACACATTCAATAACGATACTTCTATAAATGCATGCTTGCTGTCAACAAGGGCTGGAGGACAAGGACTAAATTTGACCGGAGCTGATACTGTCATCATACATGATATGGATTTTAACCCTCAGATTGATCGTCAAGCTGAAGACCGTTGTCATCGCATTGGTCAAACCAAACCTGTTACTATCTATAGGTACACTCATATGTGGGTGTCTGTATTTCTCTAGTAATTTGTGTATAGAGGTAGTAAAATGGGCGGGTCATGGAGATTTTCTGTAACAGGTCAAAACAGGATTGACCTAGAAACACCTACTATCTCAAATGCTTGAAGTTGTTTGCGTCAAACTCGGTCAAACTCTGACAGTCGGTCAAAGTCAAACATGGTCAACATCTGAATATTCCCTAAGAAGTCGTGACTGAGTGCTATCTGAGTAGCGATTTCTGTCACCTTGCTTCAGATGACGTTCAACCTGTTTGACCCGTGTTTTTTTATTTTTTATTTATTTATTTATTTTTTTAAATCTTGTAGCTTGACCCTAATTTGCATGTTTGCAATTGCCATCTCTATATGACTATTTCTTCATGTTATGTCCTAAAGCTTTTATGTAATGGCATGATTGAAGGTTGGTAACGAAGGATACAGTTGATGAGAATGTGTACGAGATTGCGAAGAGGAAACTGGTACTTGATGCTGCTGTACTCGAATCCGGCATCGAAGTGGAAAAAGAAGGTGAAGCAGCCGATAAGACCATGGGAGAAATACTCTCAACTTTGTTATTGGGATGAGAATATCACTAATTAACGCCAAGTTTACTTTTGAGTTTGCTTTTGTTGATGATCCAAGAATTGCATAAATGAGCATGTAAAAACAAAATCTTGAATTTGTGAAATTGTTCATCATTCACATAACTTAGTTGCAAGTCAGTTGATCACTAATTGATTCATCTATTTAGAATTTGTATCATTTCTGAATGGTTGCAAATGTGGATCTGGGCAAGGGAAAGTGACTGCGAAAGAAACATAATGAAAAGGATTAACATTTGTAATGACTTTAAGAGAATGTTATTATGATCTACTAATGGTACTCAACTATTGTACGTTAGAGTTCGCATGTGAATCAGCTGATTATTTATATAATGTTATGCTTATCTAACAAATGGTGTATTCTACTCTATTCAAAGTATGTTTAGCTCCTAGCTTTTAGGAGTTTTTAATTTTTATAAAAAGTTCCATATATGATAACAAAACTCAGTTTGATTAAAAGAGTTAAAAGCTTTTATACAGAGGGGAAAAACTAAAAGTTAAAAGCTACTAGATATAATGTTTAGCTTTTAGCATTTGTGTGTGTGTGTGTGTGTGTGTGTGTGTGTCATTTTTACTCTTTATTTAACATATTCAGCTACTCTACTAAACACCAATATATCTAAGAACTAACCGTTTAATTTTGCCAAACATACCCTCAATATGCTAGAGTCCCATTTTACAAATGTTACTTTAACTCGGTTATTTTTTCTTTAGTAAAATGGCAATAAAATGTGTATAGTAATTTGTGTATATAAGTCTTCGGGAATTGTTAATTCATCCTTCATCTTTGTCATAAGCTCGGTATTTAAATTTAAATCCAATAAAGCCTCGGTTTGAGCAACTTTCAATCTATCAATAAGATCAGAAACAATATTCTTAAAAACCGTACATTTCCACAGTTTTCTTACGACTTAAAGCATTAACTACAACGTTTGCTTTGCCAGGATGATACCTAATCTCTCAATGGTAATTTTTTTTTTATCAGTTCTTGCCATCGTCTCTGCCTCATATTTAACTCCTTTTACGAGAAAATATATTGAAGACTTTTGTGATCGGTACAAATAACACACTTTTTAATGTCGCCAAAGTTTCAAGGCAAAGATCACATCAGCTATTTCCAAATCATGAACTGGATAGTTTCTTTCGTGGGTTTTCAACTATCGAGAGGCGTAAGCTATAACTCGGTCTCTCTGCATCAACGCACACCCTAACCCGGCCAACGAGGCATCACAATAAACCACAAAGTCGTCAGACCCTTCTGGCAAGGTTAACACAGGAGCCTGACACAACAACTTTTTCAATGTTTGAAAGGCTTGGTACTGTTCATTACCCCACCGAAATATTACATCTTTTTGAGTCAACTTAGTCAATGGACCCAAAATCTTTGAAAAATCCTTGATAAATCGACGATAATAACCCGTTACACCCAGAAAACTCTTTATCTCAGTCGGCGTATTAGGTAAATTCCAACTCATTACCGCCTCTATTTTAGATGGATTCACTTTAGTTCCTGCATGCCTCACAAATAACATGACCCAGAAACTGTACTTCTCGATGCTAAAACTCACACAGAGAAAATTTGGCATACAATTGCTCTTTCCATAGCAATTCTAACACTAATAGAAGATGAGTCGCATGATGAGATTCTATCTTAGAATATACTAAGATATCGCCTATGAATACTATCACAAACTTATGTAAGTACGGTTTACAAACCCTATTCATCAGATCCATGAAGATAGCGGGGTCGTTTGTCAACCCAAACGACATCACAAGAAACTCATACTGACCATAACGCGTACGAAAATCCGTCTTCGGTATATCTTGAAATGCCCCGCTCATTGTAGTGACCCGTCCTAAACCATCTGGACGAATACATTACATTTGGTTACATCGCGAGATACTTGACCTCTATATGATACATTTTACAAACATTGCATTCGTTTTTGAAAAGACAATCTTTCATTACATCGAAAGTTGACGGCATGCATACCATTTCATAATATATCCAACTATAATTGACTTAATAATAATCTTGATGAAATCAACGACTTGAATGCAATGTCTTTTGAAATATGTCATGAATGACTCCAAGTAATATCTTTAAAATGAGCAAATGCACAGCGGAAGATTTCTTTCATACATGAGAATAAACATGCTTTCAAGTGTCAACCAAAAGGTTGGTGAGTTCATTAGTTTATCATAATCAATCATTTTCAATAATATAATAGACCACAAGATTTCATTTCCAATAAACATCCCATACGTAGAGATAAAAATCATTCATATGGTGAACACCTGGTAACCGACCTTAACAAGATGCATATAGAATATCCCCATCATTCCGGGACTCCCTTCGTGTGACGACCCGGAAATTTTTGACCAAATTTAAACTTAATCTTTATATTAATTCGACACGATAAGCAAAGTCTATTTAATTGAATCTCGAAATCTTTAAACTGTTTACATGGATACACTTAAATCTTTGACCATTTCCGACGATTCACGAACAATAGTGTGTATATATATATATATATATATATATATATATATATTATATGATATTACATAATTAATAAGACGAGTTAAAAATAGATATTAATATTATTAATTAGCAATTCATTAATATTAATATTAGTATTAATAACAATATTACTGAAAGTATTATGTAATACATAAATATGGAATGTGTTACATTTGATTTATTATATCATTATTAATATCATTATGATCATTGTTAATGTTATTATTATTATATTTAATAGTAAAATTATAATTTTAGTTGCTATAATTAATATTAATATTATTATTAGATATTATGATTATTATTAAGAACTATTATTATTATTATAAATTAGTATTAGTATTATTATTATTATTAATGTTAATGTTATTATTACTAGAGAATAATACATTTTATTATTACTAATATTAATAATATGATTATTATCATGAGTACTATTATTTATTATTATTATTATTAATATAATTATTATTATTACTATTATATTTATTAATAATTAAACTGTATTATTATTATTATTATTATTTAATTCCATTAATAATTATTAATCTTATATATAATATATAAGTACATGCATGATCTAATGAAAATCGACATTGGGTATTATAATTTCAGTTAAATCCAAAATTTATGAGATGTTGAACAGATACAGTATCAAATTCAGTTGAATATCAACATCAAATTTCTTTTTTATTCTATTTAAACTGTCCTTCTTGTCTACAAAATTTGTACCCGATGAACTTAATTTCTCAATGCAAACAAATTGATCAAATCATTTTTACTAACTCCACAATACCACTATAATCATAACGTGTTCAAACCAAAATCCTCACCCGATATATATACTTATCAATCCTTCACCACATCATGAGTCTACTTTCATCTCGCAAGTTAATCTTCAAACAAACTGCAATTAATCCATATTCATATTCTTATTCTATATTCAAAATCCACTACACTAATACCTTGGTTCTACTTATACATGGTTCTTGCTTTGTTCAAACTATAACCGTCATCAAGACCAAATGACCATCATCAATCACTTTCGGTTCATTGTCATCTCCAATAGAACGCACCATTATTGAACCCACTTTGATCACCACCCTTTATATCTCCTTAAACACCATCGAACCTGCAAGTTCCTGTTGGTGTATCCGTTTCCTGTGGAGATCGAAAACAGGCTGCTGCAACTGCTCAAATCTACCACCACTACTACTCTTTTCTATTCTATTCGAATACCATGACTACCACCATAAAAAGCTAAGTATGCTGCTACTTTTGTTTTCTGTTGCTGCAACTATACGTGCCTGTTATAGCACTACAACTCCTGCTCGCTATCTATTACAATAATGAAAAGAGAAAATTTTGGTGATTGATTCAACAATGGCATATATATATATATATATATATATATATATATATATATATATATATATATATATATATATATATATATATATATATATATATATATATATATATATATATATATATATATATATATATATATATATATATATATATATTTTCTTTCCTTGGGTCGACACCCATTAACCAAATACCCCACCTCTTGTATCCCACTTATTTAGTGAATATTGATGGAACCATGACCCCATCGACTGCATCCCTATTCGTTGCTTTTAACCTACTTCCTAATCCAAACGAACACCAGCATCGAATACTTTTCATTTAATATACATCCACTAACTGGTTATCGAGTAAAGTGGACCAGCGTTGGTCCCTCTTGAGTTGCACATACCGAATCCTTTTCCCTATATTACAAACAAAATTGTTTTATATTATTGATGAAAACAACCTGCTCTATTAAACTATTAATTGGATGGGAGTAGTTTGAAAGGTTATACAAGTGGGTAGGGTCACAAGTTAAAAACCTACCAATCTTCGTCTTCCTATTTCAACGACAACATACATATACAGTAGCTAAGTAATGAAGACGATTAAGATAATGATATGATGATTATCGAGAAAATTATATATGATTAAGATAGTACATGAACATGATAATGAGGATAGATGATAGTGTTAGTGATGATTAGGATGAACGAAGTAGATGATAAACGAAAACAATTATAATGATTGATGATTTAGATTAGATGATCATGATGAGATATTAATACCGTATGATGTTATGAAGAACGAGACTGTGTTAAAATCGACGATGATGATGCATGTATTAGAATCGATGAAGATGATAATAATACATGACTGTGATGATTGGGAAGAGATAGAAATTAGGGCTGTGTTAATCGCGTAATTTTTCCTTGCACTTCTACTACTGCCGTCGCATTATACCACACACGAACCACAGAAATTTTTCAGTAACCTGCTATTTTATCTGGGCTACTGAATTCCGTTTAGACGGACTGTTGATGTAAACGAAATTGGGCTAAAGAATATTGGGCCAGATTAATGCAAGTGCAGAAAGAAATAGAAGACAGAAAACCGGTTAAATTGCAAATTAAATTCGAAAAGTATAAAGCAGTCCATAGGTTAAGGGTGTTTGTGTTCAAACTAGAGGTCGTGGGTTCGATCCCGGGCTGGGACAGTGTATTTTTATTAAGCCTTTTCCATTCAAGGTAGTTATTTTATTTTTATATTTGTTATTATTATTATTATTATTATTGAAATGATTTTTATATAAAAATATTTTTAATTATATATATATATATATATATATATATATATATATATATATATATATATATATATATATATATATATATATATATATATATATATATATATATATATATTATTAATTTACATTATTAATAAAAACTATCATTACTATTATCACTACTAATTTTAATTATCATTATTATTTCAATTATCATTTTTATTATTATTATTTTTTTTTACAAATAAATGTTATACTTATATTACATATAATTATATACTAAACATATTAACATTATTTATATAAATATTACAAATAACAAATTATTGATACAATACTAATATACATATTAAGATACCTATATGTATAAATATTAATCATTTTAAATATATACAAATTAAATACATATAACATATAAACTAAGATATAATATATATATATATATATATATATATATATATATATATATATATATATATATATATATATATATATAAATTGTTCGATTACAAATATATGTGTTAATATACATTAATGATATAGGTTCGTGAATCCGAGACCAACACTACAATTGTTCAATGTCGTAATATGTATTTTTACTACAAAATACATTAGGTGAGTTTCATTTGCTCCCTTTTACTCTTTATATTTTTGGGACTGAGAATACATGCGCTGTTTTTACAACAGCTTTATTAATTGCTTTTGAAATATATTTTGAACTGCGAATACATGAAATGCTTTTATAAATGTTTGACGAGATAGACACAAGCAAAATATTCCTCGAATGAATTATTATGCAGACAGAAGTTCTGTGGATTATTATTGAATTATGTGAACATGATAATTGCCACCATTGAATTATGTGGACGTGATAATTGCCACCATTGAATTATGTGGACATGATAATTGCCACCAGTTGATGTGAATGTTAAATACCGAGAGAATTATTTTATACACAGATTATGTGTATGTTATTTTTGTGCACAAGATATGTGTACGGTTACTATGATTTATGAAAATGGTTTTGTACATGAGAAAGATGTACTATATTTAAAAGATATAGCATGTACATTACAGGTGGGTATAGGATTTGGGCCCATTTGTACCATGCAGCATTTAAATTTTGTGGTCTATCAAAATGATGAATTTTATTGTTTTAAGATAAACCTATGAACTCACCAACCTTTTGGTTGACACTTGAAAGCATGTTTATTCTCAGGTACAAAAGAAATCTTTCGCTGTGCATTTGCTCATATTACATGGAGTCGTTCATGGCATATAGAGGTCAGAAACTCACAATGGAACCAACTGTTGAAGACTTCGTCCAGATGGATTAGGACGGGTCATTTTAGTTGGTATCAGAGCGGTGGTCTTAGCGAACCAGGTCTTGAATTAGTGTGTCTAACTGATAGTTGTTTGGATGCATTAGTGAGTCTGGACTTCGACCGTGTCTGCATGTCAAAAGTTTTGCTTATCATTTTTGTCGAAAATCATCTGCTTATCATCCTTAGGAAATTACCTGCTCATTATTCTTAGTCTAGACACATCATATTACAATGATTGCATGAATAGTGTATAGACAAAAATTCATATCTTAGTGTATCTGCTGATTCATATCTTAGCGTATCTGTTATTGTTACCTTTGCCTGACAGATTCCGTAGATTCCTCCGTAACTTATGGGATTTTAGTATTATATATGCATATGTAAATTATGTATTGCAGGGTACTAATCAACATCCTATTCTATTCCTTATCGAAAATCCTTCATCCGATCGTACGAGATGAGTTCCTCAACCAGTTCGAGTCCCTTAGATTCCGATAACTATTCCGATAGTTATTCCTACAGCTATTCCGTCATAGAGTTTCACTCGAGCTCCGAAAGCAGTGTCACCGGAATGAATCAACTAATCAGCCATCCCCAATTCATCTGATGGTTTCGTAGTCGACTAAATCAATGGAGACGAGAAGAAGGCGATCCTTTCCACTCACCAACCTGCACTCTTGGTGAAGAACCTGAAGCACTTATCGGCGAACCTCTCTGAAACACCTTTTTCACGCTCATTTCCAGAGTATCTCGTCATGATTATATTCTATCCACAATTCTAAATCTTATTCATCCGCTCGTTCCGACCGACAATCATCCCGGAATAATAGAAGAAGTCAACGATCTTCGCGCTCGAGTAATCAATTTGGAGAATATAGTGCAAAATTTACTAGCTTCAACAACATCATCGGCACCAACAGTACCACTGATGTGTGCAGCGGGGTGTACGAAATAGTATTATTTTTACTAGGAAATACTACAAAATATGACACAAGTTTTATTAATTTACGGATGGGATATACCTAAACTTTGCTACAACACTATAGGCAGTGTACCTAATCGTAGAGAAGTGTAGTTTTTAGTAAGTCCGGTTCGTTCCACAGGGAGCTAGTGATTACGTACTATATTTTTATAAAACTATATTTATATAAATATATATATATATAAGTAGTAATATTATTATAAAAAGGGGGGTTTTTACCGTTTAATGACCGGTTTGTCGATTTTATATTTTTAAGCGTAAAGATAAATGACAATAATTAAAGTGCGTAAAATAAATAAATGACGATAAATAAAATAACAATAAATAAAATTGCGATAGAATATGAAATAAAAAGATTATGCTTATTTAAACTTCCGTAATCATGATGTTTGACGTTTTGATTTTAATTAATTGTTACTCGGGTTAATTGTCCTTTGTCATGGTTTATTTGATACCTATCTGGTTTTTATCCATAATAGTCCATCGGTCATAAATATAAAGTGCGAGTGTCCTCGTCAAATTACCCTTATACCCGAAGTCAAATATTCCAACTAATTAAGGATTTAAACTGTGACGCAGTTATCACTTCTGTCAACAATTACACCAGTTATCACTGTATGTAATCTACCCCTGTTTTGATTAGATATGAATATTAATTTACCCACTTGATCAGTTTGAATAATCAATTACCCAACCCGAATAATTAATTAAATGATTATAATAGATTCCATATGAACGTCACTAAATAGGACAACCATAATCATTATTAATTATTAGGATAATTAATTTGAAGATAGGTTCGACAGACTCCAATGAGTTGTCACTCAATTAGACAATACCCCCCATCTATTAATAGTCAATAGTCCAATTTCCACAAGTGTCGGTCTTTTGCCCAAACCTTAATTATGGTACAAAGCCCAATTACCCAATTTTAGTAATTAGCCCAACATCATGATTACTTCGTTTTAAATAAGCATAATAATAACTTAGCTACGAGACATTAAATTAAAAAGGAAAGACATAACTTACAGTGGGTATTAATATCGTAGTATTACACGGGCAGAGTCTTGACTTAAAACCCGTAAATCATTTGTTACAATACTAAACTAAATCATAATTATTAAAATTATAATTATTTATTTATGTTATATGTTTACAGAGAAGGAAAAGAAAAAGATGTGTTTGAGTTCGTGCATAAACTGCCTTTTTATAGGCATTTGGCCAGATTTTTACTGCCATGCGACTCGCATGGGTTTATGCCTATTTGCCATGCGACTCGTATGGCCACGCTGGACAGCTCACATATCTTTTGTCTTCTTGTTCGTCGACATATTTATTAAATATATATAAAATATAAATAATTTTAATAACTATTTATATATTATATTATATTTATGTGCATAGTAGACTAGATATTTTTGGTCCATTGCGTCGGGCGTTTCTTCTTGGCTCGGGTCCCGGTTCCGGATTTTCGGACGTCCTTTCGTACTATTTTATATCGTGTACTTTGCGTTCCGCAACTTGTACTCTTGTCATTTTTAGACGTTCTTCATCAATAATTTGAACCTTTTTATTTGTATCTTGTATATTTGAGCTTTTTGGACCTTTGTGTCTTTAATTCGTCGTTTTCGCCTTTTGTCTTCGCACTTATTTAATATAAACGAATATCACTTGAAAATGGAACAATTGCAACTAAAATCTTGTCTTTCTTGGGGGATAATGGTATGAAATATATGTTCCTTTTTAGCCTTATCAATATCCCCACACTTGAGCGTTGCTTGTCCTCAAGCAATACAGTCTTGAAATATAAACACACGAATCACTTCTTTATTCTTCACACTTTGTACATGAGTGATTATGATAGAGCGGTATAAACAATGATAGTAACGATATGGTTCAAAGGTGGGTGTGTCTTTTATAATTGCCTCGGGTTTAGGTCAACGACACTGCAATCAAATAGCCGATTTACTTTCGGTTTCCAAAGCAAAGTGCACATTTGAAAGGCGGTTTACAGTCCCACATGACTATAAAATTTTAGATCCTTAAGGAAATTGGATCTTTATGAAAACATTTGATCTTTTGAAAATTCATGCTAGATTTTTCCCTAGACAAGTTTTCTGATTTGATCCATCATCGGTGTTGCAAAATATATTTGTGGATCAATATTTTGGCTAAAAAATTTTAGGTTCGTGTAATCCACTGCTATCCCGGTATCGAATAGCACACATCCAGTTTACTTGTTCCGTATATTACCTTTCGGTAAACTACCGTTCGGTTGTAAAGGAAAGCGATGAACAAGAAACTGTTAAGGCAATGTCTAATGACATGCAGATTTTCATGGTCTTTTTTAACGTGTCGGATGCTAGAACTATCCTTGGTAGGAGCAATAGTAAAGATCATCCTATGATTTTTCGGTCTGGCACAAGGTCCTGTCTCCGACCATGCTATGCAACCACCGTTCTTACGGTTGACACCCGATTTGGTTCAGGTGACCTAATGAATTCTAGGTGAATTCCTAGGATTTTACGTTCAATGGTAATGAACGCATTGAAAATGGGTTTTCAGAAAACAAATCGGTTTGTAATTTGATCAAAATATTTTCTCGTTCAAGCTCGAGTTTAGATATCATCGAATTCCATGAGTTTGAATTCTCAATCTTTAAGGTCAATCTCTAGGATTGAGTATTATCAGTCTTAAAAGCTGATTTTTAATCTTTAAGGAGATTATCCTTTTCTGGGGATCTGATTCATTAGTCTTATCAAGCTAATTTGCACGGTGCCTCCCCATTGTACGAGATAAATCCTTCTCATGGTTAGGATAAATCTGACCACTTGGTGACCCTGTTTGATGCTGAGGTCCGTGGATTTCCTGCTGATTTTAGTGATGACTTTTCTAGATTTTTCGTCAACCTACAGCTGGTCTGGACGACAACTTCATGACCTAAATCAAGAAGCGCGTGTCTTTTTCGGAAGACTTTACTTCCTTTTAATGATGGAATTGATTCATCGTGTAGATCCATCTTTCTTTCAAATGTATTACAGTAAACCGGGTAAAACTGATTAGTTTCGTCCAAAGCAAAAGTACCTGCAATAATCTTGTACAAAAATATGTGATATATGTTTTAAATTGAATAACTTGGTACATTCTTCCCACACTTAGTTTCTTTCTTTGCCTTTTTATTTTCTTCTATTTCATTTTAAATGAATTCAAGCGTTTTAGGGTGTTTCTCAATTTATGTCCTTTTCGAGGTAACGATAATTTCGGTATTATCACCTAGTTTTCATCATTCATAAATATGTATAAACATGATTTTGTGTTCATTTAATTGAAAATTTTTCAAATTTTCACAAAATTTGGCAAATAAACTAAGTGTAAACCCGAGAGAATTTATAACCCTTCCCCACACTTGAGATCATGCAATGCCCTCATTTGCATGAAATCAGACTATAATTATAAATTCATGAGGGTGATTAGTGTAGAAAAGTGATTAAAAATACCCAGTTTGTAAGCATATTATTTTACATCACATTTGATATTTTGCGTCTTGTCGTCAAAATTAGAAGTTTTTGCTGAACTTAATGACATTCTTTGAAAGTGCGCTGTTTTTACCCTGTTTTGTACATAACATAAAATACAAACATATATATACATATTTTTAAAGTTTGATATATTATCCCACGTTTAAAAATTTATAAAATATAATATATATATATATATATATATATATATATATATATATATATATATATATATTTTTTGCATACTTTAGATCAATAAAATTAAAAAAATAATGATAACAAAATTTATCGCCCCGTCCTTGGGTAAAGCAATTTCGGCTCAACGACCTAGTCTTTAACTCACGACGAATTTTAGAAATCATTTTTTAAACTTAATGAATTAAAGTAAATTTTGTTTTTAAAAACTTAAATTAAAATGCATATTAATTTCATAAAAAAACCTACAAAACAAAAATTCAGAATGGAGGGAGAAAACTAGTTCTTTAGTGTCTGCTAGCGGAAAAGACCAATCGGGTTTCATTCTCGGAACTACACGAGAACAGAACAATTAACTCTAGACAGCATTTTCTTTTTAGAACATTTAAATCTCCCCACACTTAGGTAGCTGTGGTGTCGAAATTGTGATTAACTTCATCGTCAATTTCTCTTGGACCATAATCAACTTGCATATCCGTGACTTTTTCTTTAAGCCATTGGTCGGATTCCTGTGTAATATCCACAATTTCAACTAGTTTCTCCTTTTCTTTAGGTGATAGATTGGATACTAACCGGTTACATAACTTAAAGTTCCCCTTGGTTCTAGCATCGCGAATCCGTTTAATAAGTTTCTTCATTGAACTATTAATAACGGGATCATTTAATTTCGTATCAACAACGGGGTTCTTTGTTATCATGTCATCATTAGGTGTTACTTCATTTTCCCCACACTTAGGCGTTTCATTATTGCTAAGTATTACCGTCGGAGTTGGTAAAAGCACATGGTTCTTACCAATCGTTTTTGCTGGTTCAACGGTTTTGGCTGGTGGAGATTTAGACTTTCGAATCATAAAGGTGATCAATTTGTCACCACTTTTAAGTGTCATTCTTCCATTTCGTACATCAAATAACGCCTTGGTGGACGCTAAGAATGGCCGACCTAAAATTAGAGGAATGTTTGGGTCCTCTTCTATGTCAATGACAATAAATTCGACTAGAAAGGTTAAATTGCCTACTTGAACGGGTAGGTTGTCAGCAATTCCAACTGGGTGCTTAATGGTTTGATCAAAGAGTCGAACACTCATATCTGTTGGAGTTAACTCACCTACACCTAATCTCTTATATAAGGAAAGAGGCATAACACTCACACTTGCACCTAAATCTGCTAGTGCATCATACATAACACAATCACTAAGTAGACAAGGAACAATAAATTCACCCGGATCACCTACCCTAGGTGGAGGTTTTGGTGGAAATGTATTCACCGGGTTTATTTCTACGGTTTTTGTTTCTTGTACTTTCTTCTTCTTTTTCTTCTTCTTCTTTCCAGGATTATCACAATCTTTATTTCCTATCACTTGCTCATACTCAACTCCTTTTCTTGGAAATGGGATGGGTGGTTTGTATGGTGACACCACTGGCTTTACATACTCGGGTGGTGGTGATGGTGTAACTTCTTCATTGTTATTCTCATCTAAAACCTCCCCATCTTCTGGAGCTGGTTTTTTAGAATTTGTTGATACCATGTTAACATTCTCATTCCTAAGATTTACTTCAGTATTACTCGGTAGCTTTTCTTGTTCCCTTTCACTTATTAATCTAACAACAGTACCTACTTGTTTTTCTAGATTCAAAATGGAAGCTTGTTGAGTTCTAAGTGACTGATCAACCCTCTCATTCGTTTGGGTTTGAGATGTAATAAATTGTGTTTGAGATTCCACTAGCTTTACCATCATTTCTTCTAGATTTGGCTTTTTCTCTTCGGTTTGTTGTGGTGGTTTATACAAGCTAGGTCTTTGTTGATTGAAAGTGTTGTTTTGAGTCGGTTGGTTATTCGGACCTTGTTGGTTGTACGAGTTATTGTCGGGTCCTTTTGGATTGTAAAGAATGTATTGATTTCGATTAAAGTTTGGCCTTGGCGGTTGATAATTATTCTGGTAATCATTTCCCGGCCTTTGGTTCATATAGGAAACATTCTCTCGTTGTTCCATCGTTGGTTCAATGTAACAATCTTTCAATAAGTGTGGTCCACCGCATTGCTCACAACTGATTCGTATTGCGTGAATATCTTTATTCATCTTTTCCATTCGTCTTTCGAAAGCATCTATTTTTGCGGAAACAGAATCAAAGTTATGGCTAGAATCGGCTCTAGCCGCTTTAGATGATCTAACGATATCTTTTTCTTGGTGCCACTCATGTGAGTGGGATGCTGTGTTATCAATAATTTTGTAAGCTTCAGTTGCGGTTTTCTTCATAATGGATCCACCAGCGGTTATGTCGATGTCTTTTCGTGTGGCGATGTCTACGCCTTTATAGAAGATTTGTACTATTTGAAAAGTATCTAATCCGTGTTGAGGACATCCTCTCAACATCCTTCCGAATCTTGTCCACGCCTCATATAATGTTTCATTTGGATTTTGCGCGAACGTAACAATTTCTCCTTGAAGTCTCTCGGCTTTGGATGCCGGAAAGAATCGTTTAAGAAATTTTTCAACTAAAACATCCCATGTGTCAATCGCCCCTTCAGGTAACGATTCTAACCAATCTTTGGCTTCTCCCTTTAAAGTCCAGGGAAACAACATGAGATAGATCTGCTCATCTTCCACTTCTCGGATTTTGAATAGTGTACAAATTCTATTAAATGTACGAAGGTGTTCGTTTGGATCTTCCTTCGGCGTACCACTATATTGGCACTGGTTAGTTACCATGTGTAGGATTTGTCCTTTGATTTCATAATCTGGCGCATTAACTTCTGGCTTAATAATGGCGTGACCTTGGCCGGTGCGTTTAGCTCTCATTCGATCTTCCATACTTAGAGGTTCCGTTACTTCCATAATTGAATTTGTTGAATACAAATCACTAGAGGATTCTGATTTAATGGTTTGTGGCTCAGGAGGAATAATTAGTAGTTCTGGATCTTGGAATTGTCCCTGAATATTCTCCGGATTCTCAATTGTGAAGTCGGGTTCAAAAGATGGATTATCGGAAATTTGAGTTGGAGTTCTTGTTCGACTAGATGACGATTCTAAAGAAAAATCAACGGCGACAATATTTACTAGATGTCTTGATCGAGTTACAGGTGGTGAACGTATGACTGGTGGTGAACGTTTTGCTCGGTGCATTCACTGAATATCCTATTAGTTTTTAAAAAGGAAAGAAAAATTATATAAGTTATCCAATCAATAGACTTTTCTGATTTTGCCCACGTTTCGAATAGCCAAAAGATGCAGCAGAGGGGCAGGATTCGTTTGGTCTCAATATAATTGAGTACTGTTTGTCTCCAATAACCCGGTCCACGTACAAATCCAACTATTACTACGAACCAGAAAATTTTGATGTCTATCAATTTAACCACTTAAAATAAATTTTCGTAATTTTAAGAAATTTAGAGAAGAAGTAGAAAAAAATCTAAGTCCTAAAAACTAGAATAGCGAGAAATAAGAAAGAAAAAGATTGCGCGTCGAAAAATGTTGAAAAATAAAAAGGTCGAAAAATAGGCGTCGAAAAATAAAAATAAGAAAATAGCGCGAAAAACGGCGTCACAAAATTCTAAAGCACATAAATCTTAGTCTAAGGAATAAGCACTTAAGAAATTTTACGGCAAAGCCTAAAAATCTAAAAATAAAAATAACTACGGCAAAACTAAACTTAATACTAAAAGTTGCGACTATAGTCTAAAAATCTAAAGGTAATAAAACTAAAAAAAAAACATTTTTTTTATAGACAAAATCTTAAAAAAAATATACTTTTTTTTTTAATAATTTTTTTTTTTTACGTTTTTTTTTTTTTTTTTTTTTTTATATTTTTGCAAATATAAATTAAAAATATAGCGTTTTAGTGCTCCCCGGCAGCGGCGCCAAAAACTTGATGTGTGCAGCGGGGTGTACGAAATAGTATTATTTTTACTAGGAAATACTACAAAATATGACACAAGTTTTATTAATTTACGGATGGGATATACCTAAACTTTGCTACAACACTATAGGCAGTGTACCTAATCGTAGAGTAGTGTAGTTTTTAGTAAGTCCGGTTCGTTCCACAGGGAGCTAGTGATTACGTACTATATTTTTATAAAACTATATTTATATAAATATATATATATATAAGTAGTAATATTATTATAAAAAGGGGGGTTTTTACCGTTTAATGACCGGTTTGTCGATTTTATATTTTTAAGCGTAAAGATAAATGACAATAATTAAAGTGCGTAAAATAAATAAATGACGATAAATAAAATAACAATAAATAAAATTGCGATAGAATATGAAATAAAAAGATTATGCTTATTTAAACTTCCGTAATCATGATGTTTGACGTTTTGATTTTAATTAATTGTTACTCGGGTTAATTGTCCTTTGTCATGGTTTATTTGATACCTATCTGGTTTTTATCCATAATAGTCCATCGGTCATAAATATAAAGTGCGAGTGTCCTCGTCAAATTACCCTTATACCCGAAGTCAAATATTCCAACTAATTAAGGATTTAAACTGTGACGCAGTTATCACTTCTGTCAACAATTACACCAGTTATCACTGTATGTAATCTACCCCTGTTTTGATTAGATATGAATATTAATTTACCCACTTGATCAGTTTGAATAATCAATTACCCAACCCGAATAATTAATTAAATGATTATAATAGATTCCATATGAACGTCACTAAATAGGACAACCATAATCATTATTAATTATTAGGATAATTAATTTGAAGATAGGTTCGACAGACTCCAATGAGTTGTCACTCAATTAGACAATACCCCCCATCTATTAATAGTCAATAGTCCAATTTCCACAAGTGTCAGTCTTTTGCCCAAACCTTAATTATGGTACAAAGCCCAATTACCCAATTTTAGTAATTAGCCCAACATCATGATTACTTCGTTTTAAATAAGCATAATAATAACTTAGCTACGAGACATTAAATTAAAAAGGAAAGACATAACTTACAGTGGGTATTAATATCGTAGTATTACACGGGCAGAGTCTTGACTTAAAACCCGTAAATCATTTGTTACAATACTAAACTAAATCATAATTATTAAAATTATAATTATTTATTTATGTTATATGTTTACAGAGAAGGAAAAGAAAAAGATGTGTTTGAGTTCGTGCATAAACTGCCTTTTTATAGGCATTTGGCCAGATTTTTACTGCCATGCGACTCGCATGGGTTTATGCCTATTTGCCATGCGACTCGCATGGCCACGCTGGACAGCTCACATATCTTTTGTCTTCTTGTTCGTCGACATATTTATTAAATATATATAAAATATAAATAATTTTAATAATTATTTATATATTATATTATATTTATGTGCATAGTAGACTAGATATTTTTGGTCCATTGCGTCGGGCGTTTCTTCTTGGCTCGGGTCCCGGTTCCGGATTTTCGGACGTCCTTTCGTACTATTTTATATCGTGTACTTTGCGTTCCGTAACTTGTACTCTTGTCATTTTTAGACGTTCTTCATCAATAATTTGAAGCTTTTTATTTGTATCTTGTATATTTGAGCTTTTTGGACCTTTGTGTCTTTAATTCGTCGTTTTCGCCTTTTGTCTTCGCACTTATTTAATATAAACGAATATCACTTGAAAATGGAACAATTGCAACTAAAATCTTGTCTTTCTTGGGGGATAATGGTATGAAATATATGTTCCTTTTTAGCCTTATCAACCACCAACAACCCAAGTTTCAACATCACATGCCTCCACATCTCATTCTGTACCTCGAGAATAATCATCGTTCTACGTATCGTTCTACATCAATTATCTTCGTTCTTCATGGCGATTATGTAATCTCTAATGTTTTAGAGATTATGTATTCTAGTTCTAACGGTAAATCAAATGAGATTAATATTATATTAACTCATTAAATCCATGATTACATCTGAAGAAAATATATATGTATATATATTTTCATAAAGATTGTAATTAAAAGTTCTTTCGCACAAACTGTTAATGGCGAAAATATTTTAACGGGTAGGTAATACCCGAGGAATATTTAGATTTCACATTAATAAGTTACACTGTACATCTTTTCAATCTGATTCAACAGTCATTTACTATTCTACCTACATACACAGACATACGAATCCGTTCACCACAGAATAACCATTTTCATTCAATTTCATATTTGGATTTTGACTTATCAGAATCCAACAAGTGGCATAATGAAGAAAACATTTGACAAAATAAAATTTGTTAGAAACAGACAAATTAACTATAAAAAAAAAAATTGTTAAGAATCCACGCTAACTGTTCCTAGCTAACTGTTAATTCCGTATTACCTTTTATTTATCGCATTTTATTTATCGCAATTTTTAATTCTCGCACTTTATTTATCGTCATTTAATTTCTGTATTTATTTTACGCACTTTAAATATCGGGACATGTATACAAGGTTTTGACATATCATATCGACACATCTATATATATTATTTGGAATCACCATAGACACTCTATATGTAGTAATGATCGAGTTTTCTATACAGGGTTGAGGTTGATTCTACAATAATATATATACTTTGAGTTGTGATCGAGTCTGAGACATGTGTACGGGTCACGATACGTAATTCGAGTATTATATATTAAACTATATATGAATTGTTGAACTACAGATTGTGGACTCCTAACTATAGACTAATGACATTGGACAATTAAAATGGATTAAAATATTGATTATAACATATGAAACTAAACAAATTCTTCAAGTTTGCCACTTGATTTCATCTTAAACCTCATTTGTATCCTGACGATTATAATCTGCGTTCAAACCTTTCATGATTCTTAAAAACACCTCAATCGAGAGGATGAACCAACCGCACTTTATCTACGGAAGAAAAGATTGATGCATATAGCTATGAAACTGAGAAACTCTCGGCAACTGAGTAAACGTTTAAAATGTAGCTATGCAAATTTCTTAGTGTTATTATTACCCAAAATAACTTTGCAATCCCTTTCCAAATTAGCAAATTTTGTCATAGCTCCAGCAAGTCAACTTTGCCTTTTCGTTCGAAACAACCTTATTCTAACCTTGATTTATATGTGTGCTCTCTTATTGTTACCGGGGAAACTTTTATTATATTCCACCATATTACCAACAAAGGTACCAGCAACCTCGTCGTTCCTTGGCTTAAATCTCCCCGACAAATCACTATATTTATCTATTGAAATCTTATCATGAACTCATCCGCACCTTGTAATGAGAATTGCCATACCAATTACCAGAAATCAGCGTTTAATCATCTAAAAACATAATTCTCCTGAAAACACCTTGGATTGATAATCGACGATTCGAATATGGCTGCATTAAATGCAGATGAAACAGTAAAATTGTAGATGGCCTAAATGGCCAAGAGGTTGATGATAAAGGATGGAATGTTGGGAACGCTCGATAGAAAATTTGATACTGCAAAATAGATTGAGTTAACCATGAAGGAGACCAAGGACAAATACAAGAACCAAACCCTATATTCAAAGAATCCGGCTAATTCTGGATCCGATGAAATCTTTAGAGAACATCTTGCTACGAAGTCATGTTAAAAATCTTGCGGAAAATTTTTCTTCATCAACCTTCGAACTTAGAAATTCCAAAATATCATCATAAATATCTTCGATATTTCTGAGGATATTTTCATAAATATTTTTGTCCGAAATTATCTACCTTTTCGTGTTTTCTGTATTCCATTATATTGGAAACTTCTGTAAAATCTAAGTATAAATTATGAATGAATTGTGGAGAAGTGTTGGGAATTGAAGCATGGGTTAGTATAATATAATGACGCCCGGCCAACGTGATAATATTACACTAAGTCATGCTGAGTTTCTAATGAAACGTGATGATGGTTCACACTAGATCATACCATCATCATATGTCATGTTACATAACTCTTTCATTCTACTTAACCTCCGAACATATCAAGGAAAAATATATTCTTGATAGTTCTATCTTCTGTAATTCTGGTATTTCAACCAATCAAATCGTGCTATTACAATTCTTCAGCTTAGTATATTATGAGCATTCAAAAATTCATACATATAAATTCTGGACCATTATTCGCTTGATTTGGAGTCGGGAAGAGAAAACAAGAGCATGGAGCTCCGAAATATAAAGAAAAATATAAAGCGATCACAAACACGGAAATCATAAACTGTGTATGACAATGTTTATCGCAACATAAAGACACGGGAGAATTAAAAACACAACTACCCCAAGAGCGAAGTAGAAATAAACAGATTCCTCTGGTGGGAGTTGGAATAGAAGAATGATCGTTGTGATAGTGAGAATGAGGTTGAGAACCAGAGTTGGATTAAGCATATTCACAATCATTGAAAGTATGGATCGAGAAAGAAAGTATTGGAGTGGTGAAAATAATGGAACAGAAGAAGTTCATTTATAGTGAAAGTATCAGACAAAGCAATCAAGACAGATGATCGCATTTAATTAAGGAGATCCTATTTTCCTTAAATCCAGAAGAAGCAAATCTTTTAGATTTCGAAGATTTTCTTTGATTCCCTTGAATTCCGGAATTTAACCAAGACAACGTCAAAGAATTAGACGCACCTTATTTTCTAAATTCAACCCTGACTACGTCAAAAGCTAAGGCAAATCTCTATTTTCTCATTTCACACGTTTGTGATAACTTCCGCCGTACTCTTCGAATAATCAAATTATTTTATCCTTATTACTCAATGGTAATAAAACTCTATTTATCAGCTCAATTGAGTCATAAAAACATTCTTATTGTTAACCATGACGAGCTCACTCAAATTTCGGGACGAAATTTCTTTAACGGGTAGGTACTGTGACGACCCGGAAATTTTTGACCAAATTTAAACTTAATCTTTATATTAATTCGACACGATAAGCAAAGTCTATTTAATTGAATCTCAAAATCTTTAAACTGTTTACATGGATACACTTAAATCTTTGACCATTTCCGACGATTCACGAACAATAGTGTGTAGATAAATAAATATATATATATATATATATATATATATATATATATATATATATATATATATATATATATATATATATGATATTACATAATTAATAAGAGGAGTTAAAAATAGATATTAATATTATTAATTAACAATTCATTAATATTAATATTAGTATTAATAACAGTATTACTGAAAGTATTATGTAATACATAAATATGGAATGTGTTACATTTGATTTATTATATCATTATTAATATCATTATCATTATGGTTAATGTTATTATTATTATATTTAATAGTAAAATTATAATTTTAGTTGCTATAATTAATATTAATATTATTATTAGATATTATGATTATTATTAAGAACTATTATTATTATTATTATAAATTAGTATTATTAGTATTATTATTAATGTTATGTTATTATTACTAGAGAATAATACATTTTATTATTACTAACATTAATAATATGATTATTATCATGAGTACTATTATTTATTATTATTATTATTAATATAATTATTATTATTACTATTATATTTATTAATAATTAAACTGTATTATTATTATTATTATTTAATTCCATTAATAAAATTAATCTTATATATAATATATAAGTGCATGCATGATCTAATGAAAATTGACATTGGGTATTATAATTCAGTTAAATCCAAAATTTATGAGATGTTGAACAGATAAAGTATCAAATTCAGTTGAATATCAACATCAAATTTCTTTTTTATTCTATTTAAACTGTCCTTCTTGTCTACAAAATTTGTACCCGATGAACTCAATTTCTCAATGCAAACAAATTGATCAAATCATTTTTACTAACTCCACAATACCACTGTAATCATAACGTGTTCAAACCAGAATCCTCACCCGATATATATACTTATCAATCCTTCACCACATCATGAGTCCACTTTCATCTCGCAAGTTAATCTTCAAACAAACTGCAATTAATCCATATTCATATTCTTATTCTATATTCAAAATCCACTACACTAATACCTTGGTTCTACTTATACATGGTTCTTGCTTTGTTCAAAATATAACCGTCATCAAGACCAAATGACCATCATCAACCACTTTCGGTTCATTGTCATCTCCAATAGAACCCACCATTATTGAACCCACTTTGATCACCACCCTTTATATCTCCTTAAACACCATCGAACCTGCAAGTTCCTGTTGGTGTAACCGTTTCCTGTGGAGATCGAAAACAGGCTGCTGCAACTGCTCAAATCTACCACCACTACTACTCTTTTCTATTCTATTCGAATACCATGACTACCACCATAAAAAGCTAAGTATGCTGCTACTTTTGTTTTCTGTTGCTGCAACTATACGTGCCTGTTATAGCACTACAACTCCTGCTCGCTATCTATTACAATAATGAAAAGAGAAAATTTTGGTGATTGATTCAACAATGGCACACACACACACACACACACACACATATATATATATATATATATATATATATATATATATATATATATATATATATATATATATATATATATTTTCTTTCCTTGGGTCGACACCCATTAACCAAATACCCCACCTCTTGTATCCCACTTATTTAGTGAATATTGATGGAACCATGACCCCATCGACTGCATCCCTATTCGTTGCTTTTAACCTACTTCCTAATCCAAACGAACACCACCATTGAATACTTTTCATTTAATATACATCCACTAACTGGTTATCGAGTAAAGTGGACCAGCGTTGGTCCCTCTTGAGTTGCACATACCGAATCCTTTTCCCTATATTACAAACAAAATTGTTTTATATTATTGATGAAAACAACCTACTCTATTAAACTATTAATTGGATGGGAGTAGTTTGAAAGGTTATACAAGTGGGTAGGGTCACAAGTTACAAACCTACCAATCTTCGTCTTCCTATTTCAACGACAACATACATATACAGTAGCTAAGTAATGAGGACGATTAAGATAATGATATGATGATTATCGAGAAAATTATATATGATTAAGATAGTACATGAACATGATAATGAGGATAGATGATAGTGTTAGTGATGATTAGGACGAACGAAGTAGATGATAAACGAAAACAATTATAATGATTGATGATTTAGATTAGATGATCATGATGAGATATTAATACCGTATGATGTTATGAAGAACGAGACTGTGTTAAAATCGACGATGATGATGCACGTATTAGAATCGATGAAGATGATAATAATACACGACTGTGATGATTGGGAAGAGATAGAAATTAGGGCTGTGTTAATCGCGTAATTTTTCCTTGCACTTCTACTACTGCCGTCGCATTATACCACACACTAACCACAGAAATTTTCCAGTAACCTGCTATTTTATCCGGGCTACTGAATTCCGTTTAGACGGACTGTTGATGTAAACGAAATTGGGCTAAAGAATATTGGGCCAGATTAATGCAAGTGCAGAAAGAAATAGAAGACAGAAAACCGGTTAAATTGCAAATTAAATTCGAAAAGTATAAAGCAGTCCATAGGTTAAGGGTGTTTGTGTTCAAACTAGAGGTCGTGGGTTCGATCCCGGGCTGGGACAGTGTATTTTTATTAAGCCTTTTCCATTCAAGGTAGTTATTTTATTTTTATATTTGTTATTATTATTATTATTATTATCATTATTATTATTATTGAAATGATTTTTATATAAAAATATTTTTAATTATATATATATATATATATATATATATATATATATATTATTAATTTACATTATTAATAAAAACTATCATTACTATTATCACTACTAATTTTAATTATCATTATTATTTCAATTATCATTTTTATTATTATTATTTTTTTTTTACAAATAAATGTTATACTTATATTACATATAATTATATACTAAACATATTAACATTATTTATATAAATATTACAAATAACAAATTATTGATACAATACTAATATACATATTAAGATACCTATATGTATAAATATTAATCATTTTAAATATATACAAATTAAATACATATAACATATAAACTAAGATATAATATATATATATATATATATATATATATATATATATATATATATATATATATATATATATATAAAATTGTTCGATTACAAATATATGTGTTAATATACATTAATGATATAGGTTCGTGAATCCGAGACCAACACTACAATTGTTCAATGTCGTAATATGTATTTTTACTACAAAATACATTAGGTGAGTTTCATTTGCTCCCTTTTACTCTTTATATTTTTGGGACTGAGAATACATGCGCTGTTTTTACAACTGCTTTATTAATTGCTTTTGAAATAAATTTTGAACTGCGAATACATGAAATGCTTTTATAAATATTTGACGAGATAGACACAAGCAAAACATTCCTCGAATGAATTATTATGCAGACAGAAGTTCTGCGGATTATTATTGAATTATGTGGACATGATAATTGCCACCATTGAATTATGTGGACATGATAATTTCCACCATTAAATTATGTGGACATGATAATTGCCACCAGTTGATGTGAATGTTAAATATCGAGAGAATGATTTTATACACAGGTTATGTGTATGTTATTTTTGTGCACAAGATATGTGTACGGTTACTATGATTTATGAAAATGGTTTTGTACATGAGAAAGATGTACTGTATTTAAAAGATATAGCATGTACATTACAGGTGGGTATAGGATTCGGGCCCATTTGTACCATGCATCATTTAAATTTTGTGGTCTATCAAAATGATGAATTTTATTGTTTTAAGATAAACCTATGAACTCACCAACCTTTTGGTTGACACTTGAAAGCATGTTTATTCTCAGGTACGAAAGAAATCTTCCGCTGTGCATTTGCTCATATTACATGGAGTCGTTCATGGCATATAGAGGTCAGAACCTCGCAATGGGACCAACTATTGAAGACTTCTTCCAGATGGATTAGGACGGGTCATTTCACTTCGGACATGATAAATTCGAAGTACTAAAGCATCCGGTACTTTGGATGGGGCTTGTTGGGCCCAATAGATCTCTCTTTAGGATTCGCGTCAATTAGGGTGTCTGTTCCCTAATTCTTAGATTACCAGACTAAAAAGGGGCATATTCGGTTTAATAATCCAGCCATAAAATATAGTTTTAAGTACTTGTGTCTATTTCGTCAAACATTTATAAAAGCAGCGCATGTATTCTCAGTCCCAAAAGTATATATTGCAACAGCATTTAAAAAGGGAGCAAATGAAACTCACGATACGATATTTTGTAGTAAAAATATGCATACGATGGAACTGAACAATGCAGGGTTGGCCTCGGATTCACGAACCTATTATTCAATCATGTATATTAATATATGTAATGGTAATCGAACAAATATATATATTATTAGTGATTTTATTTGTTATTTTATATCACGTATTTTATTAATAACTTAATTAGATATATTTATCTTTATATAGATAATTAACATTTATTACAAAAGTATTAATGTGATTAGGTTTTATGTCATAAATATATTTTTATATAGAAAATCTTCATTTGATATATTAATAGTAATAATAATAATAATGATAAAAATAATACTAATTATGATAAAAATTATGATAATTCTAATAATAATAATAATGATAATTTTAATATTAATGATAAAGAGAGTACTAATAATAAAAATTGTTTGTAATGATAATACTAATAACGTTTAATGATAATACTAATAATTATGATATAATTTTGTTAATAATAATAAATAATCTAACAATACTAATAATAATAATAATAATAATAATAATAATAATAATAATAATAATAATAATAATAATAATAATAATAATAATAATAATGAGTAATAAGTAAACTACCTCAATGAAGTAGTCCTTAAAAGAAAAATGCCCAAGTCCTGGTTTGAACCCGCGGCGTCCCGCTAACCCAATAACATCCATAACCACTGATCTGCCCCTTACTTTCTATTGAAATTCGGTCCTTAAATCTTTTTAACCATAATGATTTATATTATTTAATTATCATCATCTTATTATCATAACTTCATTATTATCATACCATGGCATCGTCATCATCATCACTACATCACCATTATTTTGTATATCATGTTACCATATATCATTACCATCATGCTCATAACATCATGACCTCGTCATCATCATCATTATTTCACGATATCATTAGTAAATTCGTATACTATATACCATTATCATACTTATAACTTAATCATCATTCATGGATCTAATCATAATCATACTATCGTGATCATCTTTCTACATGTCATCGATCATAATCATAACATCATCTTCTATCTTCTTGTTCACCGTATCATTATCATCTAATTATATTAATCAAGTTTTATCTCATCTTGATCAATATCTATCATCATCGTCATTATTACCTTAACACCCATTTACATCATTCTTTGCATCAACGAATAACAACAGCAAAACAAGCATTCGAATTGTAACAGGTGACAAAATTTTTAAAATAGAAAGGTTCCATCATCAGATACTTAAATGGGTTTTGTGATTCAAGCAGCCCGATTAAATAACAAAGGAGTCCATTATAATGGCCCATATACTTGATTAATTAGATCCACTTAACTAGCCCACTAACATAATTAAAAAAGGTGATTTCGTTTAGATAGTAACAGCTAGATTCATGAATGGCTGTCATCAATAATTTGAATAAAATAAAGAACATAAATAGGATAGTGACGAGCAGCAATAGAAATAATAGTTGATTAGTGTGGCTTACGATAGAAAAACAGCAGTAGCTGTTGCTGTCCGAACAGGAGGTATAAACGGTGATATGTAACGGTACTGGTGGTTGTTTTAGTGATGTTTTCGGATGGACAACAGAAGCTGGACAACCTCGTAACAACAGCAATATTTTGATGGTACTCGGATATGTGAAGTAGCGAGTAGAAACAGATGACAAAGAAAAAGAGAAATGAGAAAAAGAAAAAAAAATCAAGTGGTGAAGGTGGTGGTTTTCTTGGTAGTACGTAGGGTGATTGTATGGCGATGAAGTGGTTGTTCAAATGAGTTCAAGGTAGTGGCGGTTTTGGTTTGTAGTGGTGGTTTCCGGAGATCATAGTGGCGCGTTGGTGAAAGTTTGTTAATAACTTAGAAACAGAAGATAATGGAAATTGATGGTGGTCGTGGGTTTGTGGTGATGTTGTTCCGATGGTGGTTGAAGGAGGCCGGCGGTGAACTGTAGTAGTTGCCGGTGATGATGGTTGTTGATCATATACATAGCATTGTATATGTATATTTTATTTGCTAAAGGCCAAGGGCAGAACTGCGCGAACTATAAGGCAAAGTTATGAAGGGTTCGCTGAAAATAAGATCAGCAGATGGATTCCCGTGCTAATAAATGACTGCGGTTTAATCCACTGAGTTTCCGCGGATAATTAAGTGACTAACATACCGTGGATATCTCGAATACTATAAATAGGGAGCATGGCCTCTCATTTATGGGTTGTTGATTCTCTGCCATTTTGCCTAAACCTTTATAATTTCCACTTGTGATCTTGCCCAAGGGATTTTTACATCGTACAAAGGTGAATTATGCTAATTAACAATCAAGACCTGGTCGGGGTGGTTGATCACTTGATAGTTAAAGTGAAAGACGATCATCGGGGCCCAAAATAATCATCAAACATTCCATCCTCCATTATAATCTTATTGCACTCAATCTGCAATTAAGTAACATTATTAATTAAGGATTGATCAATTGGCGCCATCCGTGCGACACGTTTTACAAATTAAACTTAAAATTTTTTGTTTCGTGCCATCAAACAATTAATTCATTGGTTTAATTTCAATCGTGTTTTTGTTATGATGATTTGTAGGTGCATACGTCTAAAATCGGCGGTGAATTGCTTGATTGCTTAGAATAATGAGTAATATGAGAAATAATAGTGATATAGTGGTCGCTGTGCGAGCGAATGCCCAAAAAAGAGGAAAAAAGTGAAAGTCCGCTAAAATGTATCATAATTGACAATTTGCGCCAATTAGTTTCCCGAAAATGAAGAGCGATGATTTCTCTGAAATGCCGATAGTGGTATCGTGCAAAATCGCGGAAGCTGACATCACAGTCATGAAAGTCCATGTCGATAACGGTAGTAGCGTCAATATTATTTACGAACAATGTTTCGCTCAACTGCCAGAAAGTATTAAAACGAATCTGCAAACAACCTCGGTTTCGCTAACCGGTTTTGCAGGAGAATCTTCATTACATAGAGGTGTTTTGCCATTAAATGTCGAGCTAGCTGATGTAAACGATGATGCTTTGGTGCGACAAGCGCGGTTAGATTTTTATGTTATGCGAGCTTCATCTCGTTATAACATGCTGCTGGGAAGAACCGCTATAAGTAAATTTGGAATTGTCCCGTCCACAATTCATGGCATGATTAAGTTTTCAACACATAAAGGGGTTGCCACAATATGTTCAATGAGCATTATGCCTATTTGTGCGGCTGTTAACGTAAAAACCGCAGGGCAGGACCCTTTTGATGATGCGGATACTATGGAAATAATTAATCCAGCATATCCAGAGTAGAAAATCAAAGTAGGACGCAATGTTAGTGCGGATACTAGGAAACAAATCGTGCAATTACTTGTCCAATACATGGATGTTTTTTCTTGGTGCGAAAACGATATGACTGGGGTTCCGCATCATATTGAGGAATACAGGCTTAATGTAAATCTAGCTTTAAAACCCGTAGTGCAAAAGCGAAGGGGCATGGCCTCAGATCGTGTAAAATGGCTATGTGAAGAAGTTTCAAAATTGGTGAGAGCTGGAATTCTGCGCGAAGCACAATATCAATCATGGATTGCAAATCCAGTGTTGGTGAAAAAACCTGATGGTTCCTGGAGAATGTGTATTGATTACAAAGATTTGAATAAAGCGTGCCCCAAGGATAACTATCCGCTTCCAGAAATTGATTTAAAAGTGGAATCTTTACATACTTTTCCATATAAATGTTTTCTGGATGCGGCAAGAGGTTATCATCAGATTTCTATTGCGCAAGAAGACGCAGATAAAACCGCATTTCACACGGGCAAAGGCATATATTGCTATATAATGATGCCTTTTGGTTTAATCAATGCGGGTGCGACATATCAACGGTTGATTGATACCGCGTTTGACAAACAAATATGGCGTAATCTTGAAGCTTATGTAGATGATTTAGTCATCAAAAGCATGACGCAAGAGCGAATCATTGAAGATATGCGCGAAACATTTGACAAAATGCGAAAAATAAACATGAAGCTTAATCCGCTAAAATGTAGCTTTGGCGAAACTGAAGGAAATTTTTTGGGATATCTTGTTACAGAACAAGGTATTCAAGCTAATCCAAAAAAGATCGCGGCTATAGAAAATATGACCGCGCCAAAAACGGTTAAAGAAGTGCAAAGTTTGACGGGAAAACTAGCCGCATTAACGCGTTTCTTGTCTAAAGCTGCTGAAAGGCAGTTGTCATTTTTCAAAACTCTAAAAGGGTGTTTGAAGCAAAAGAATTTTGTTTGGTCCAGTGAAGCAGAAACCGCGTTTCAAGAGATGAAAAAGTTGTTGAAAACTTTACCTACACTAACAGCGCCATTTCAGGGCGAAATTCTTTATCTTTATATCTCAGTGGCAAACGAAGCTTTCGGTTCAGTTTTGATCGTGGAAAGGAACAAAATACAAAAGCCGGTGTATTTTGTTTTTAAAGCTCTTACGGGAAGTGAAATAAACTATGCGCCGATTGAAAAGTTTGTGTATGCGCTTATTTTAACAACGCGAAGGCTACGAAGATATTTTCAAGGGCATCCAGTGCATGTATTAACTAATATGCCAATCAAGCAGGTCTTAACCAAACCAGAGATATCTGGTAGACTCGCATTGTGGGCAGTAGAATTAGGTGCTTATCAAATATCTTACCTTCCGCATAGTGCTAAAAAAGGTCAGGTTATGGCGGATTATCTCGCTGAACTGTCTGGAGAGTTAGAGGTGATTAATGAGCGAACCGCGCTAAAACCGGTACTAAGCGAAACTTGGGATTTGTTTACTGATGGTGCTTCGTGCACAGAAGGTGCAGGTGAGGGTTTGGTTTTGGAAAGCCCAAGCGGTGAGGAGCATACATACGCATTGCGGTTTAATTTTGATGTGACAAACAATGAGGCCGAATATGAAGCATTGCTCGCAGGCTTAAATATTGCGCGAAAAATGAATATTGTTAAGCTGCGTGTATTTACAGATTCGCAGTTAGTAGCGAATCAGTTTAACGGATCTTTTGAAGCACACGATCCCTCTATGCAGAAATACTTGCAGCTATTGAAAGAAATGGCAGCGCGATTTGAGCATTTTGAACTCGCATAGGTGCCAAGAAGCCAAAACAAAAAGGCGGATGCGTTGAGCAAATTGGCTGCTTTAATGTTCTCGCACTTTCAAAAACAAGTATGGGTTGAGGAATTACCAAGTAAATCAATAGATAGTAACTTAATGGTCGCATCTGTTACAGAAGAACAACCAAACTGGATGGACCCAATTCTACAATATATCCGCAGTGATATACTGCCAGATGATAGTCACGAAGCTCATTTAGTAAGAGAGCGAGCGCCAATGTATATCATTCAAGATGATATCTTAAATCGCAAATCATATTGCGGACCAATAATGCGTTGTGTTGGCCCAATCGAGGCAGAAATGATTATAGAAGAAGTGCATAATGGATCTTGTGCACTGCATTCAGGCTACAAAACTATCGCAGCGAAATTATGAGAATGGGATACTTTTGGCCATCCCTATACCGTGATGTAGCGAAAATTGTTAAACGCTGTAAAAGTTGCCAAAGGCATGCTCCGCAGAATCGAATGCCGCGGCATGATATGATTCCAATTAATTCACCATGGCCGTTTAATAAATGGGCTATTGACATTGTAGGGCCCTTTCCTGCAGGGCCTGGCAATGTTAAATTCCTGATTGTCGCAATCAATTACTTTACCAAATGGGTTGAAGCTAAGGCGGTTCACACTATTATTGGTGTGCAAGTGCGAAATTTGGTATGGGAATACATTGTTTGCCGATTTTGCATTCCGCGAGAATTGGTTAGCGATAATGGTGCTCAAATAGCGAAAGATCCTTTTAAGACATGGTGCACTGATTTAAATATCGTACAAAAGTTTACATTAGTGGTGCACCCACAAGCTAATGGTTTATGCGAAGTAACCAACCGTGATATAGTAAGCGGTATTAAAAAGAGGTTGGAGAAAAGCGAACTGGCTGGGTAGATGAATTACCCAATGTGTTATGGGCACATCACACAACATTTAAGAAAAGCACAGGGGAAACACCTTTTAGTTTGGTGTATGGTTCTGAGGCAGTAATCCCCGCAGAAATTCTGGTACCGACGCATAGAGTTACTAACTTTAAGGAAGAAGCAAATAATGCTGCGTTGAGTGAGAATCTAAATTTCATTGAAGAGCAGAGGTTAATGGCTACTATCAGAGAAGCGAATAATAAACAGCAAATAGCAAAGTATTATAACAAAAGAGTGCGTGCTTTATCCTTCGCTATAGGCGAATGGGTGCTGCGAAATAACGATGCAAGCAGAGCAGAAAAGCTTGGTAAGTTGGGTCCTAACTGGGAAGGCCCTTATCAAATTGTGGTAATTAATGTGGCAGGTTCATATAAGCTCGCGGATATGGAAGGGCGAACTTTACCTAATGCGTGGCATGCCATTTTATTAAAGCGATATTACGCGTAGCTTTGTGAAAACTATCAAGGATATATGAACAAAGTGCGAAATTGGATTCAAGGCATATGGCTGATATACTTATTAGGTGTTATTGTTTTTAATTTTTTGCAAGTCTTGATCACGCTTGTAGGAATTTTAAAAATAAACACTTGTAAAAGTACGCGAAAAGTTTATTTGTGAAATGCGAATGATTATGAAATGTTTTACAGTTTGTTTCATAATGCTATAGTATTTTGCAGTGTTTAAATAGCAAAGTGATGAAATTGCCCACTTTTTCATGCGAATTATTGCGAAAGGAATTTTATATCCTAAGTATTTGATTTTGCCAATGATTAGATGCTTCGCAATGCTGATTAATTGCCTAAGGATCATTTCGACGGACTTAGAAGATTTATAACGTATAAGCATATACGCATACAGATTGTTTCGCAAAAGTACACATTTATTATGTGCAAACAATAATATATGTTGGAAATTGCAAAGGACAAGTTTGTGTTATGAATATTGTTGATAAAAGCGATATATAAATAAAGAGTACTCGTGAATAAATATAAAAAAAATAAAGTTTCATTGATAACGGCGCAGAGATAGCTGCGCGCTAATTTCTACAATATTTTATTCTAGCTTAGATAAGTCAAGATCAAAGATGTCTTTTAAAGTGGCATCATCTTGTTGACTTATTGCAGTAACTTTGTCGATTGGAATATCCGCTAAGCTTGCTTGTGCAGTAGCAGCTGATTCACGTGCTTCTGCAAGTGAACAAACGCGATCTCCAATGGCGGGAGGCAGAGGATCTGGTATGGTGCAATGTGGAGCAATTTCATCCAGAAACTCTACTCTCTCGCGCAGTCGTAAAGCAGCTGCATAAGTGGAAAACAGAACATTCACGGGACGTGAACTGAGAACCTTTTTCGCAAACTCCGGTAGGTGTTGTCGGAGTTGCGTGAACTCAAGCTTCGCGGAAGCTGCCACGGCTAGAGCAGTGTCTCTCTCTTTAGTAAGCCTTGAAATCTCCTCTTGCAATGAAGAGATTGTGGTTTCAAAATTCTTTTATTTGTCAGCTGCAGTAGACATCTGTAGCTTCAATTCATCTACCGCGGTTTTGGCCGCTGTGAGCTCATAGGAAAGATCAACACAGCGTTTCTCGCTGTTTTCAGCCTTGATCCTCTCAGCATTGTACTTCTGCTGTTCAGCTCCAAGCACATTGAAAAATTGTTCTTGCCGACATATCATATCATACGCCGAGTTGAAGCACATGTAAAAGTTTTGAATAAAACTGTTGTGCGCATCAAGCGCAGAAAGTTTGGAGAATTCGCGGCGAAGCTCGCCGGGGATTGCTAACTTCATTTGTTGGCGATGATCCAGAGCAGTGCTAGCTGATGCATAAGTATATCCTGATAGACCATCAATCCGCACCCCATACGAGTCAGGGGGAGTGCGGAATAGCTCCGTGATTTGTGCCGCGGAATCAGGGCTAGGAAAAACTGGGTTGAAAGGCGAGCCTCCTGTAAAACAATGTGATTATTATAATAGCAACAATAAATATTACAAAAACTGGCATGAATCAAAGATGATTGCGTTATACCAGTTTGTTGATCTCCTTCATAATCCGATGTGATCGGATTATCGTATAAAGGAGTGCTTTGTTTGAGTTTCTTGCTCTGTGATGATGGTGGTGTTTGCACCGGTCATTTTGTGGAACTTGGTTGTGATGTTGGTGATTTATAGGTCAAATCAAAGATGGGAATAGCCTGTTTCTCCTGTTTGATTTGATGCTCGGTAGATGCCGACGATTTAGCCTCCGGGCTCGTTAGCAACTTTGTAATTAAAACTTTAGGATCCACCTTACGATCGACCTCGTCAATTTTCATTTTTGATTAAAGTGGAGAAGCTGTGTTTGAAGAACTTGTAAAGGGTAATAGCGAATGTATATAATTGCGAATTGTGGTAGGGAAAGCAAGTGGAAAATTAGTGATTGTGAATCACGATATATATAGGGGAAATAAGGGTGGTAAACGTTTGTATTAATTATCCGTTGTGATAACTCAAACGGTAACTTTTGTCCTGCAACGGTAACTAAGTAAATGCGAAAATGACTAAATGCGGATGATGGTTGCAAAAACTGCGCATTTTTAGAGTTTATCATGATACATCTGCTTTGCGATATGTATCATAATAAACTGGGGGGACTTGATCATATACATAGCATTGTATATGTATATTTTATTTGCTAAAGGCCAAGGGCAGAACTGCGCGAACTATAAGGGAAAGTTATGAAGGGTTCGCTGAAAATAAGATCAGCAGATGGATTCCCGCGCTAATAAATGACTGCGATTTAATCCGCCGAATAATTAAGTGACTCGTATACCGCGGATATCTCGAATACTATAAATAGGGAGCATGGCCTCTCATTTATGGGTTGTTGATTCTCTGCCATTTTGCCTAAACCTTTGTAATTTCCACTTGTATCTTGCCCAAGGGATTTTTACATCGCACAAAGGTGAATTATGCTAATTAACAATCAAGACTGGGTCGGGGTGGTTGATCACTTGATAGTTAAAGTGAAAGACGATCATCGGGACCCAAAATAATCATCAAACATTCCATCCTCCATTATAATCTTATTGCACTCAATCCGCAATTGAGTAACATTATTAATTAAGGATTGATCAGTTGTGGTTGAAGTATTCAAAGTGTTCCAGCTTTTCAATCTCTCTCTTTCTTAATACATACATACATTTATATATAATACTTATATAAATATAATATTAAAAATAAGTAAATAATAATATATATATGATGGTGGGGGAAATGAGAACAGTAACCCAGTACACCATTTTCACATTTCTAATCATCACGTGTGTAAGAATCTATTTCTCTACCGACACAATATCACGGACTGTGTATTGTGCACTATTTGAAATCAGGGGAGGATAAAAGTCTTCGAAAAAATCCTAAATTTTTAGATTAACTATATTTATTTATTTTGATCATTATGGTATAAAATTCAGTCATTAATTTAATAAATAAAAATTACATCAACTATCCCTCTCATTTATGGGTAAAATATAAAAAGTGTTCAAATTTAATAACTAGGTCCTAAATACATTTTTAGTAAGCCTAAAATTTATAGATCTCATTTTCGAATCACCGTTTATTTTAAAATCATATAAGTTTGAATTTAACTTGCTTAATATTAATCGGAACATTAAACGAGTTTTACAATCATTTAATATTTATTTTTAATATATTTTATTTATATATAGATATGTTTTAAATAATAATTATTATAATATCCTATTTTTATTTTATTTTACAATATTAATTTTAATAGCAACAACATATAATATTTCAAATTATATTTTTTAATTATTATTTATATATATACACACATATCTATTTACAATTAATTGTTCGTGAATCGTTGGGAATGGTCGAAGGTCAATTGATTTCATAAAATAGTTCAAAAATTTTGAGACTCAACATTACAGACTTTGCTTATCGTGTCGAGATTATATGAAATTAAGTTTAAATTTGGTCGGAAATTTCCGGGTCATCACAGTACCTACCCGTTAAAGAAATTTCGTCCCGAAATTTGAGTGGGATCATCATGGCTAACAATAGAAATGTTTTCATGACGAATATGAGTTGATGAATAGAGTTTTATCATCATCGAGTAATATGGATAAAATAATTTGACTACTCGAAGAGTACTAGTGAAGCTATTATTAAATAGTGAAATGAGAAAGACATTGTTTCATCATAACTTTTTGACTAGTCATGGTTGAATTCCGGAATTCAAGGGATTTAAAGAAAATCTTTGTACTAAGATTTGATCCTTCGGTAAATAAGGAAATTAAGATCTCTATAATTAAAGACGATGATCTGTCTTGATTACTCTGTCTGATATTTCCATTATAAATTAAACTCTTCCGTTCCATTATTCTTACCATTTCTATACTTTCTTTCTTAGTCCATACATCCAAAAGATTGTGAAAATGCTTAATCCCGTTCTAATCCTTGATATTTTCCTAATTATCATTTCTGTCATCCTTCTTTTCAATATTCCACTAGAAAAATCTGTTTACTTCTACTATTACCTTGGGGTTATACCATTCTTAATTCTACCGTGTATTTATATTGCTATTCTTATTAATATCCACGGTTTGCAACCTCCGTGTTGTTATTGGGCCTTATATTTTCTCTTATATTTTGGAGCTCTTTGCCTTTTTATTCTCTTCTCGACCTCTAGTAAAGCGAGTAACGGTCCAGAGTTTCGGATGAACTTAATGTTCTAAACAAGAAAGAACGTAATAGCACGATTTGATTTGTTAAATTACCAGAATCACAAAGAATAGAACTATCAAGAATATACTTTCTTGGTACGTTCAGAAATTAAGCAGAATGAAAGAGTTATGTAACATGGCACATGATGACATTATGATCTGTGAATCATCACGTTCCATTAGAAACTCAGCATGACTTACTGTAATATAATCACGTTGATCAAGTATCATTATATTATACTAACTCATGCATCAATTTCTTTACATTTCTCCAGGATTCATTCATAAATTAAACTTAGATTTTACAGAAGTTTTCAATATAATGAAACACAGGAAGCACAAAGAGGTATATAATTTTAGACGAGAATATTTATGAAGATATCTTTAGAAATATTGAGGATATTAATAATGAAAGATACGATAATATCTTAGAATTTCTGAATCAAATTGTGATGAAGAAATTCATTTACGATGATTTAGGGCGATTAAGGAGCAAAGTATTCGTTAAAGATTTTATCAGAAACAGAATCATCAGGATTCTTTTATGTACAAGTTTAGTCCTTGTTCAGAGTCTCTTTCATGATTTGCTCAATTCATATTTTTTTAGTATCAAAATCTTTGAGCTTTTCCAACACTCCATTCTTTATCATCAAACTTTTAACTGTTAAGGCAGTCTTCAGTTTTCACTGCTTCATCAGCTTTTTCAAAACTCAGGAAACTGATTCATAAGCTAAAGCGCTTTTCAGAAATTCAAAATTGAAATTCGTAAATCCAGGAGATAGAAGTTATATATATATATATATATATATATATATATATATATATATATATATATATATATATATATATATATATATATATATATATATATATAAAAATTGTTGTCGTAGAATCGCTGAGAATTTCGAGATTATCGATTGATACCTTCCGGTACTTGGTATGGTAATTATCGTTACAAGATACCGATGAGTTTATGATAAGACTTCAATAGATAAATATATTGAGTTCATGATAAGACTTCAATAGATAAATATATTGATTTGTCGTAGAGATTTTAGCCATGAAATAACGAGGTTGCTGGTACGTCTGCTGGTAATATAGTGGAATATAAAAGATTCCACGGTAACAATAAAAGAGCACGCATATATATCAAGGTTATAATAAGGTTTTTTCGAACGAAAAGTCGAAGTTGACTTGCTGGAGCTGCGACAAAACTGGCTATCTCGATCAGGGGTTGCAAAGTTATTTTCGGTAATAATAGCACTAAAGGAATTAGGACATCTATGTGTTAAACGTTTACTCAGGTTCCGAGTAGTTTCAGGTGCATAACTATATGCATCAATCTTTTCTTCTGTAGATGAAGTGCGGTTGGTTCATCCTCTCGATTGAGGTGTTTTCAAGAATTATGAAAGGTTTGAACGCAGATTGCAATCGTCAAGATACAAATGAGGTTTAAGATGAAATCAAGTGGCAAACTTGAAGAAATGTTTAGTTTCATATGTTATAATCAATATTTTAATTCATTTTAATTATCCAATGTTATTAGTCCACAGTCGATAGTCCACAACTAACAGTCTAATAATTCATATATAGTTTAATATATAATATTCGAATTAATTAATACGTATCGTGACCCTTGTACATGTCTCAGACTCGATCACAACTCAAAGTATATATATTATTATAGAATCAATCTCAACCATGTATAGCTAACTCGATCATTACTGCATATAGAGTGTCTATGGTTATTCCAAATAATATATATAGATGCGTCGATATGATATGTCAAAACCTTGTACACGTGTTCCGATATTTAAAGTGCGTAAAATAAATAACAGAAATTAAATGACAATAAATAAATTGCGAGAATTATATTGCGATAAAATAAATTGTGATAATTAAAATGTAATAAGGAATTAGCAGTTAGCTAGGAACAGTTAGCTAGGACTTTGTTAGCGTGGATTCTTAACAAAATTTCTCATAGTTAATTTGTTTGTTTCTAACAAATTTTGTTTTGTCCAATGTTTTCTTCATTATTCCACTTGTTGGGTTCTGATAGGTCAAAATCCAAAAATGAAATTGAATAAAAATGGTTATTATGTGGTGAACGGATACATATATCCGTGGATGTAAGTAGGATAGTAAATGACTGTTGAATCAGATTCGAAGAATGTACAATATAACTTATTAATGTGAAATCTAAATATTCCTCGGGTATTACCTACCCGTTAAAATATTTTCACCATTAACGGTTTGTGCAAAAGAATTTTAATTACAATCTTTATGAGAATATACTTACATATATATTTTCTTCAATTGTAATCATGAATTTAATGAGTCAATATGATATTAGACTCATTTGATTTACCGTTAGAATAAGAATATATAATCTCTAAAACATTAAAGATTATATAATCGCCATGTCGAATGAATAAAAATAATGTAGAATGATTCGTAGAACGATGATTATGCTCGAGGTACAGAATGAGATATTGGGGCATGTGATGTTGAAACTTGTGTTGTTGGTGGTACTGTTGATGCCGGTGATGTTGCTGAAGCTGGTACGTTTTGCACCATATTCTCCAAATTGATTACTCGAGCGCGAAGTTCGTTGACTTCTTGTATTACTCCGGGATGATTGTCGGTCGGAACGAGCAGATGAATAAGGTTTCAAATTTTGAGATAGTATATAATAATGGCGAGATATTCGGGAAATGATGGTGAAAATGGTGTTTCAGACTGGTTCGCTGATAAGTGCTTCAGGTTCATTGCCAAGAGGTAAATTCGGTTGGTGAAAAGGATCGCCTTCTTCGCGTCTCCATTGATTAAGTCGACTACGAACTCATCAGATGAATTGGGGATGGATGATTTGTTGATTCATTCTGGTGACACTGCTTTCGGAGCTTAGGTGAAACTCCATATCGGAATAGCCATCGGAATCCGAGGAATTCGATCTGGTTGAGGGATTCATCTCGTACGATCAGATGAAGGATTTTCGATAAGAAATAGATTATAGGATGTAGATTAGTACCCTGCAATACATAATTTACATATGCATATATAATACTAAAATCCCATAAATTACGGAGGAATCTACGGAAGCTGTCAGGCAAAGGTAACAGTAACAGATACGCTAAGATATGAATTAGCAGATATGCTAAGATATGAGTTTTGTCTCTACACTATCTAGGCAATAGAGGCAGTAAGATGTGTCTAGACTAGGAATGATAAGCAGGTAATTTCCTAAGGATGATAAGTAGATGATTTTTGACACGAAATGATAAGCAAAACTTTTGACATGCAGACACGGTCGAAGTCTAGACCCACTAATGCATCTAAACAATTGTCAGTTAGACACACTAATGCAAGACCTGGTTCGCTAAGACCACCGCTATGATACCACCTGTAGTGACCCTTCCTAATCCATCTGGATGAATACATTACATTTGGTTACATAGCGAGGTACTTGACCTCTATATGATACATTTTACAAACATTGCATTCGTTTTTGAAAAGACAATCTTTCATTACATCGAAAGTTGACGGCATGCAAACCATTTCATAATATATCCAACTATAATTGACTTAATAATAATCTTGATGAAATCAACGACTTGAATGCAACGTCTTTTGAAATATGTCATGAATGACTCCAAGTAATATCTTTAAAATGAGAAAATGCACAGCGGAAGATTTCTTTCATACCTGAGAATAAACATGCCTTCAAGTATCAACCAAAAGGTTGGTGAGTTCATTAGTTTATCATAATCAATCATTTCCAATAATATAATAGACCACAAGATTTCATTTCCAATAAACATCCCATACATAGAGATAAAAATCATTCATATGGTGAACACCTGGTAACCTACCTTAACAAGATGCATATAGAATATCCCCATCATTCCGGGACTCCCTTCGGACATGATAACTTTAAAGTACTAAAGCATCCGGTACTTTGGATGGGGCTTGTTGGGCCCAATAGATCTATCTTTAGGATTCACGTCAATTACGGTGTCTGTTCCTTAATTCTTAGATTACCAGACTAAAAAGGGGCATATTCAGTTTAATAATCCAGCCATAGAATGTAGTTTTAAGTACTTGGGTCTATTTCATCAAACATTTATAAAAGCAGCGCATGTATTCTCAGTTCCAAAAATATATATTGCAAAAGCATTTAAAAAGGGAGCAAATGAAACTCATGATACGATATTTTGTAGTAAAAATATGCATACGACGGAACTGAAAAATGCAGGGTTGGCCTCAGATTCACGAACCTATTATTCAATCATGTATATTAATACATGTAATGGTAATCAAACAAATATATATATTATTAGTGATTTTATTTGTTATTTTATATCATGTGTTTTATTAATAACTTAATTAGATATATTTATCTTTATATAGATAATTAACATTTATTACAAAAGTATTAATGTGATTAGGTTTTATATCATAAATATATTTTTATATAGAAAATCTTCATTTGATATATTAATAGTAGTAATAATAATAATGATAAAAATAATACTAATTATGATAAAAATTATGATAATTCTAATAATAATAATAATGATAATTTTAATATTAATGATAAAGAGAGTACTAATAATAAAAATTGTTTGTAATGATAATACTAATAACGTTTAATGATAATACTAATAATTATGATATAATTTTGTTAATAATAATAAATAATCTAACAATACTAATAATAATAATAATAATAATAATAATAATAATAATAATAATAATAATAATAATAATAATAATAATAATAATAATAATAATAATAATAATAATGAGTAATAAGTAAACTACCTCAATGAAGTAGTCCTTAAAAGAAAAATGCCCAAGTCCGGGTTTGAACCCGCGGCGTCCCGCTAACCCAATAACATCCATAACCACTGATCTGCCCCTTACTTTCTATTGAAATTCGTTCCTTAAATCTTTTTAACCATAATCATTTATATTTTTTAATTATCATCATCATCTTATTATCATAACTTCATTATTATCATACCATGGCATCGTCATCATCATCACTACATCACCATTATTATGTATATCATGTTACCATATATCATTACCATCATGCTCACAACATCATGACCTCATCATCATCATCATCATTATTTCATGATATCATTAGCAAATTCGTATACTATATACCATTATCATACTTATAACTTAATCATCATTCATGGATCTAATCATAATCATACTATCGTGATCATCTTTCTACATGTCATCGATCATAATCATAACGTCATCTTCTATCTTCTTGTTCACCGTATCATTATCATCTAATTATATTAGTCAAGTATTATCTCATCGTGATCAATATCTATCATCATCTTCATTATTACCTTAACATCCATTTACATCATTCTTTGCATCAACGAATAACAACAGCAAAACAAGCATTCGAATTGTAACAGGTGACAAAAATTTTAAAATAGAAAGGTTCCATCATCAGATACTTAAATGGGTTTTGTGATTCAAGCAGCCTGATTAAATAACAAAGGAGTCCATTATAATGGCCCATATACTTGATTAATTGGATCCACTTAACTAGCCCACTAACATAATTTAAAAAAGGTGATTTTGTTTAGATGATAACAGCTAGATTCAAGAATGGCTGTCATCAATAATTTGAATAAAATAAAGAACATAAACAGGATAGTGACGAGCAGCAACAGAAATAATAGTTGATTAGTGTGGCTTACGATAGAAAAACACCAGTAGCTGTTGCTGTCCGAACAGGAGGTATAAACGGTGATATGTAACGGTACTGGTGGTTGTTTTAGTGATGTTTTCAGATGGACAACAGAAGCTGGACAACCTCGTAACAACAGCAATATTTTGATGGTACTCGGATATGTGAAGTAGCGAGTAGAAACAGATGACAAAGAAAAAGAGAAATGAGAAAAAAAAAAATAAAGTGGTGAAGGTGGTGGTTTTCTTGGTAGTACGTAGGGTGATTGTATGGTGATGAAGTGGTTGTTCAAAGGAGTTCAAGGTAATGGTGGTTTTGGTTTGTAGTGGTGGTTTCCGGAGATCATAGTGGCGCGTTGGTGATAGTTTGTTAATAACTTAGAAACAAAAAATAATGGAAATTGATGGTGGTTGTGGGTTTGTGGTGATGTTGTTCCGATGGTGGTTGAAGGAGGCCGGCGGTGAACTGTAGTAGTTGTCGGTGATGATGGTTGTGGTTGAAGTATTCAAAGTGTTCCAGCTTTTCAATCTCTCTCTTTTTTAATGCATACATACATTTATATATAATACTTATATAAATATAATATTAAAAATAAATAAATAATAATATATATATGATGGTGGGGGAAATGAGAACAGTAACCAGTACACCATTTTCACAATTCTAATCATCACGTGTGTAAGAATCTATTTCTCTGCCGACACAATATCACGGACTGTGTATTGTGCACTATTTGAAATCAGGGGCGGATAAAAGTCTACGAAAAAATCCCAAATTTTTAGATTAACTATATTTATTTATTTTGATCATTATGGTATAAAATTCAGTCATTAATTTAATAAATAAAAATTACATCAACTGTCCCTCTCATTTATGGGTAAAATATAAAAAGTGTTCAAATTTAATAACTAGGTCCTAAATACATTTTTAGTAAGCCTAAAATTTATAGATCTCATTTTCGAATCACCGTTTATTTTAAAATCATATAAGTTTGAATTTAACTTGCTTAATATCAATCGAAACATTAAACGAGTTTTACAATCATTTAATATTTATTTTTAATATATTTTATTTATATATAGATATGTTTTAAATAATAATTATTATAATATCCTATTTTTATTTTATTTTACAATATTAATTTTAATAGCAACAACATATAATATTTCAAATTATATTTTTTAATTATTATTTATATATATACACACATATCTATTTACAATTAATTGTTCGTGAATCGTCGGGAATGGTCGAAGGTCAATTGATTTCATAAAATAGTTCAAAAATTTTGAGACTCAACATTACAGACTTTGCTTATCGTTTTAAGATCATATGAAATTAAGTTTAAATTTAGTCGGAAATTTCCGGGTCATCACATTCATATCGATTATAAACGTTTCATATTAATTGGTTTCATTGCGAGGGTTTGACCTCTATATGAGACGTTTTTCAAAGACTGCATTCGTTTTTAAAACACACCATAATCTTTATTTTTTTTATCGACAAAGGTTTAGAAGACATAACATAGATTATCAAGGAATGATAATCTAAAATATAACGTTTATACATGACCATTACATAATGGTTTACAATAATAATATGTTACATCAAAATAAGTTCTCGAATGCAGTTTTTAAACAATATTAAACAAGCATGCTGACTCCACATCTTTTCTTTAATTAGCATGCAACAGCGGAAGCTCATAATAATCACCTGAGAATAAACATGCTTAAAACGTCAACAAAAATGTTGGTGAGTTATAGGTTTAACCTATATCATAAATCGTGATAATAATAATAGGCCACAAGATTACAAATATTATAAATAACCATACACTCGCAAGCGTATAAAAATCATTCATATGGTGAACACCTGGTAACCGACATTAACAAAATGCATCTAGAATATCCCCATCATTTCGGGACTCTCATCGAATATGATAAATCGAAGTACAAAAGCATCCGTAAGTGTTGGTCCCTTAATTAACAACATGAGTATTGTAGGGGGGGGGGGGGTGAATACAATTTCTTTTAATTAACTGACCAATTAAACACAGTTTAGTATTCAAGTATGTAATTTAAATAGAGTCAAAGGTAATTTTTCAACTGTTATTCTTTATTGATTAAATCACAAAGAATTACAACTATCCTTGGCGGAATGATAGTTGGTTGATACAGATTTACCTAAGTATAGCTATGAGGATAAACTTAAAGCTATTACACTTTTTGGACTTTAAATAACAAAACCCACACCACTAGTTGTTACAATAGTGGATACAACAATTTATAGTAGTCCTATTAACCGTGTAATGGTTCTATTGTCCACTGGTACATAGAATGTCTGTACTTGTGGGGACAACTGCATCAGAGAGCATGCTCTCCTTTTTCCTCTTTGGTAGCTATTCGCAGGAACACCCCAATTTGGTTTGGCACCACTATTCGTTTAAACAAATAGAATGTTGTGTTCCCTAGGCGTTGACAAAGTATAACACATGTCCGCACATGCGTTAAACTTCTGCATTCCCATGTGGTCTTGTAAGGTCGCTTGTCAGCCGCCGATGCGTGTCCTTTTCTGTTCAACTTTGTCTTCGACTTCTGTTGAATAGTACAGTTGATGTAGACCACTCAGGAAACCACCATGCTTGTAATGGAGCATGGTTGTCTTGTGTTGTATGCTGCTTACCAGGTTTACTGGTTCTTCTTATGCTGAGTCACTTGATATTCTTGAATTGCTGAGTACACTCTACCTTGTGCTGGTTGGCTAGGCAGCATACTGAACACTTGACATAGCAATATTTGCTATCTATACATAAACAAACTTGTGCTGACTGCACATAACATTTTAGTGCAAATAAATTACAGTTTTGTCATAATTAAATCCTTAATTATTTTTGGGACTCAACAATCTCCCCCTATTTGATGATGAGAAAACTTATGACATTTAGAGAAAACACTAAATCCAGTACTGAGGGACCTAATGAAAAATAGGCAGTAAATTTGTCCCTTTTAAGTTTGTTTTTGGGATCTTTTGCTGAATTATCCATATCTTATAACTTGATATGATTTTGAAGATAAACTAATTTCATTTTCATTACAACAGAGTATATACAGTAATTACAGAGCATCATAATGAACAATGAATTAACAAAAGATACAATTTGAGCACTAGAAGGCTATCTGTCTCTATCTTTATCTTTTTCTAGTTCATCACCAGATAGGTCTTCTTGTTTCACTTTCAAGGTAGCCCAGGCTTCAGGAAACAAGAAAGGCAGCTCAGCAGGGTTATAAACTGGAACATGAGGAGGTAGAATGATGGGATCTCTACTGTGTGGGCCTTCACCAGTAGATTTCTTTCTTTTAGGCTTTTGAGAAAGAACTTCTTCTACGTTTACTACTGGTGCATTCCCAAATTTTGTTGCTTTGTTGAAGAGCTCTTGGAGTTCTGGCTTCAATGTCTTTTTAATACCACTTTCAGCCTTACCAATGAAGTACTCCAATATCTCCATCCATTCACTGAATCTGAAGGTTCTCAAATCGGTGTAGTCTACCCTTTCTTGAATGTTATCTTCTCTGCTGATACCGAAAGCTCTTTTTGTGCCTCTGTGCACTTTGATGATCTTGCTGGGATTTGATCTCCTGGTCAGTACATCACCATACTTGCTCCTATAATAGTGATCAGATAGCTCTATTGTTCAGTTTCTATAGGAGCAGTAGCAGGTGCTTTTTCAGCAGCTTCCAGTTCATCAAGAGCTTTATCTTGTTCCTTAACAATAGCTTTGGCTAGCTTGAGGGACTCAGCCTCTTGCTTTCTATCAGCATCCAATTTAGCTTCTACTTCCTGAAACCTTACCCTTTCATCATATTCAGCATCATCATCCTCCCTTCTTTGCCTTTCAACTTCTAAGCCCAAAAGATAATCATCGACAGTAATATTCAAGGACTTTGCTGTTTCAATCATTTTCCTTCCCTCATCAGTTCTACGGGCATCACAATACTGCCTTAGATCCATACCCAGTTGCCGAGCCTCTTGAAATTGAGCTTTCTCTTCATCAGTATGAAGCCTTGACCACTGTTATTTAGATACACGCCTATTTCAATGCCATAGGTTAAAGCTGTAGTGACCCGAACTTTTCCATGTTTATATATATATTAAATGAAATTGTTATTTACATGATTAAGTGTTTCCAACATGTTAAGCAATCAAACTTGTTAAGACTTGATTAATTGAAATAGGTTTCATATAGACAATTGACCACCCAAGTTGACCGGTGATTCACGAAGGTTAAAACTTGTAAAAACTATACGATGACATATATATGGTTATATATATAGTTAACATGATTTTATTATAAGTATGTATCTCATTAGGTATTTTAACAATGAGTTATATACATAAAAATGAGACTATTAATTTAAGAAACACGAAAATGATATATATAACGATTATCGTTATAACAACGTCTTACTAGGTACATATGAATCATATTAAGATATTGATACACTTGGTTAATTATGTTAAATGATAAGTAAATATATTATTAAGTGTATTAACAATGAAATACATATGTAAAAATAAGACTACTAACTTAATGATTTCGAAACGAGACATATATGTAACGATTATCGTTGTAACGACATTTAACTGTATATATATCATACTAAGATATATTATATATCATAATATCATGATAATATAACAATTTAACATCTCATTTGTTATAATAAACAATGGGTTAACAACATTCAACAAGATCGTTAACCTAAAGGTTTCAAAACAACATTTACATGTAACGACTAACGATGACTTAACGACTCAGTTAAAATGTATATACATGTAGTGTTTTAATATGTATTCATACACTTTTGAAAGACTTCAAGATACTTATCAAAATACTTCTACTTAACAAAAATGCTTACAATTACATCCTCGTTCAGTTTCATCAACAATTCTACTCATATGCACCCGTATTCGTACTCGTACAATACACAGCTTTTAGATGTATGTACTATTGGTATATACACTCCAATGATCAGCTCTTAGCAGCCCATGTGAGTCACCTAACACATGTGGGAACCATAATTTGGCAACTAGCATGAAATATCTCATAAAATTACAAAAATATGAGTAATCATTCATGACTTATTTACATGAAAATAAAATTACATATCCTTTATATCTAATCCATACACCAACGACCAAAAACACCTACAAACACTTTCATTCTTCAATTTTCTTCATTTAATTGATCTCTCTCAAGTTCTATCTTCAAGTTCTAAGTGTTCTTCATAAATTCCAAAAGTTCTAGTTTCATAAAATCAAGAATACTTCCAAGATTGCAAGTTTACTTCCAAGTTTTCTAAATCCATTCCAAGTAATCATCCAAGATCAAGAAACCTTTGTTACTTACAGTAGGTTATCTTTCTAATACAAGGTAATAATCATATTCAAACTTTAATTCAATTTCTATAACTATAACAATTTTATTTCGAGTGGAAATCTTACTTGAAATTGTTTTCGTGTCATGATTCTGCTTCAAGAACTTTCAAGCCATCCAAGGATCCTTTGAAGCTAGATCTATTTTTCTCATTTCCAGTAGGTTTATCCAAGGAACTTGAGGTAGTAATGATGTTCATAACATCATTCGATTCATACATATAAAGCTATGTTATTCGAAGGTTTAAACTTGTAATCACTAGAATATAGTTTAGTTAATTCTAAGATTGTTCGCAAATAAAAGTTAATCCTTCTAACTTGACTTTTAAAATCAACTAAACACATGTTCTATATCTATATGATATGCTAACTTAATGATTTAAAACCTGGAAACACGAAAAACACCGTAAAACCAGATTTACGCCGTCGTAGTTACACCGCAGGCTGTTTTGGGTTAGTTAATTAAAAACTATGATAAACTTTGATTTAAAAGTTATTATTCTGGAAAAATGATTTTTATTATGAACATGAAACTATATCCAAAAATTATGGTTAAACTCAAAGTGGAAGTATGTTTTCTAAAATGGTCATCTAGACGTCGTTCTTTCGACTGAAATGACTACCTTTACAAAAATGACTTGTAACTTATTTTTCCGGCTATAAACCTATACTTTTTCTATTTAGATTCATAAAATAGAGTTCAATATGAAACCATAGCAATTTGATTCACTCAAAACGGATTTAAAATGAAGAAGTTATGGGTAAAACAAGATTGGATAATTTTTCTCATTTTAGCTACGTGAAAATTGGTAACAAATCTATTCCAACCATAACTTAATCAACTTGTATTGTATATTATGTAATCTTGAGATATCATAGACACGTATACAATGTTTCGACATATCATGGCGACACATCTATATATATTTCGGAACAACCATAGACACTCTATATGTGAATGTTGGAGTTAGCTATACAGGGTTGAGGTTGATTCCAAAATATATATAGTTTGAGTTGTGATCAATACTGAGATACGTATACACAGGGTCGTGGATTGATTCAAGATAATATTTATCAATTTATTTCTGTACATCTAACTGTAGACAACTAGTTGTAGGTTACTAACGAAGACAGCTGACTTAATAAACTTAAAACATCAAAATATATTAAAAGTATTGTAAATATATTTTGAATATACTTTGATATATATGTATATATTGTTATAGGTTCGTGAATCAACCAGTGGCCAAGTCTTACTTCCCGACGAAGTAAAAATCTGTGAAAGTGAGTTATAGTCTCACTTTTAAAATCTAATATTTTTGGGATGAGAATACATGCAGGTTTTATAAATGATTTACAAAATAGACACAAGTACGTGAAACTACATTCTATGGTTGAATTATCGAAATTGAATATGCCCCTTTTTATTAAGTCTGGTAATCTAAGAATTAGGGAACAGACACCCTAATTGACGCGAATCCTAAAGATAGATCTATTGGGCCTAACAAACCCCATCCAAAGTACCGGATGCTTTAGTACTTTGAAATTTATATCATATCCGAAGGGTGTCCCGGAATGATGGGGATATTCTTATATATGCATCTTGTTAATGTCGGTTACCAGGTGTTCACCATATGAATGATTTTTATCTCTATGTATGGGATGTGTATTGAAATATGAAATCTTGTGGTCTATTGTTACGATTTGATATATATAGGTTAAACCTATAACTCACCAACATATTTGTTGACGTTTAAAGCATGTTTATTCTCAGGTGAATACTAAGAGCTTCCGCTGTTGTATACTAAAATAAGGACAAGATTTGGAGTCCATGTTTGTATGATATTGTGTAAAAACTGCATTCAAGAAACTGATTTTGATGTAACATATTTGTATTGTAAACCATTATGTAATGGTCGTGTGTAAACAGGATATTTTAGATTATCATTATTTGATAATCTACGTAAAGCTTTTTAAACCTTTATTTATGAAATAAAGGTTATGGTTTGTTTTAAAAATGAATGCAGTCTTTGAAAAACGTCTCATATAGAGGTTAAAACCTCGCAACGAAATCAATTAATATGGAACGTTTTTAATCAATAAGGACGGGACATTTCAGTTGGTATCCGAGCGTTGGTCTTAGAGAACCAGAAAATTTGCATTAGTGTGTCTTATCGAGTTTGTTAGGATGCATTAGTGAGTCTGGACTTCGACCGTGTTTTCTTTAAAAATGATTGCTTAACATTTTTGTTGGAAACTATATATTATTAACATGTATATATTATGTGATATATTAATCTCTTAACATGTTTGATATTGTGTGATAGATGTCTACCTCTAGCACAAATCCCATTGACTCACCTAATAATAATGAAGAGTCGAATATATATTGGACTGATTCACAAGTTCTCGAAGAAGAACCGGAAGAAGAATCAGAACTGGAAGAAGAATCAGAACCGGAAGAGGAGGAACCGGAGGAGGAAATAGAACCGGTGGGGGAAATAATAAAACGGTTAAGTAAAAGAAAATCCTCAACCAACCGACCAAGGTTAATTATGGTCAATGGTGTTTCCGCCAAGGAAGCAAAATATTGGGAGGATTACCAATTCTCCGATGAATCGGATTCCGATGAGAATTTCGATGATGTTATAGAAATTACCCCAACTGAATTTAAAAAGGCAAAAGAAAATAATAAGGGAAAGGGCATAAAAATAGAGAAATCTAATTCCAACCCCGATGAACTTTATATGTATCGTCAACCCCCGAAGCCCTTAAGTTGTAACAATGACCTGAGAACCTCTAAACCACCAGGTTTTTCTAAACCGTTGTGGAAAATGACAACTCGTATTAGGGGAGCATCATATATCCCTAGAAACTTGGCAAAATGAACCAAAACCGAAGAAGAAGAAACGAGCGAGTCGGAATAAGATAGTTGTATTCGTGTGGTGTAATATATGTAATATAGTGTGCTTATGCTTTATGATATATGTAAAAATTGCTTGTATTAATAAGTATTTTTTTTATGAATCTAACTCTTGTCTATTTTACAGTATAAAAACACAAAATGGATAGATAACCCAATATTTTAAGAGACCTACCCGGAGATATGATTGATGAAATCTTGTCTAGAGTCGGTCAGAATTCTTCGGCACAACTATTTACGGCGAAATCAGTTTGTAAGACATTCGAAGAACGTTCCAAGAATGTCTTGGTTTATAAGAGACTTTTGTTTGAAAGATGGGGGATATCATATTGGGAAACCCATAAGTTACGATGTGTTTACTTTGACGCATATATTGCGGGGAACCCAAATGCTATTTTACGCAACGGGTTAAGAAATTATTTTGACTCAATGTATCCGAATATAGGATTTCATGATTTAGAAAAAGCGGCTAACATGCAACATAAAGAAGCATGCTATGCTTACGGGTTAGTAATGTTCGCTTCTCACCAAAGTGAGAAAAAGAACATCGGGCTACAACTATTAAACAAAACGTTCCCACAAGTGACGGAGTCGGTAATTGGGGTAAGAAATGAGGTTTTTAGGTTATTACGAGACTGTTGGTCATTACGTAACCCTCGTCCCTTTGACGACGTTACAACACGTTGTCTTATCAACGGCCATAACGGTTATGTTCCAAAGACCAAGGATGGGAAGTAGTCCTAGTAAAACCAGAATGCATGACTTGTTTCTGGACGTATGAATTACGTGTCTTTATTGCCTTTGCTGAACAACTTGTGTACTAGCTAGAATTATCTTCACAACTATCTTGTATCAAAGTTATTGTGTGCTATATTTCATGCTTTATGTAAAATAAGTGGTATTGTAAGTTTGTAAAATATTGTATAAAAGTTTGAACGCGAAATATTATTATAATCAGTTTTTCATATAGAATTGTAGTAGTTGAATTGTATATTAGCTACTAAGTATGAACTTAACGGGTAGGTACTACCCGAATTTAAACTTATAAAACACTAATATGAAGAAAAAGCTTTTATAAATGAGTTCATATTATGCTACGAAATAATATTAACTACTCTTAATATTCTGTATGATTAACTTGTTCCATTTGACTATTTTGAAGGAAATGGCACCGACTACTCGACACATCGTGAATATGAATGAAGAGGAATTCCGTACTTTTCAAGCTTCAAACATAGCCGCAGTACAGGCTGCGCTACATACCAACAATAGCCTTGGATCTAGCAGTACAGGAAATCGTGTAGGATGCACCTACAAAGAATTCACTGCCTGCAAACCTTTGGAATTTGATGGAATCGAAGGACCGATCGGATTGAAACGGTGGACCGAGAAGGTCGAATCGGTGTTTGCCATAAGTAAGTGTACTGAAGAGGACAAAGTAAAGTACGCTACGCATACCTTCACAGGTTCTGTGTTAACATAGTGGAATACCTATCTAGAGCAAGTGGGACAAGATGATGCGTATGCACTACCGTGGTCAGCATTCAAGCACTTGATGAACGAGAAGTACCGTCCCAGAACCGAGGTCAATAAGCTCAAGACAGAACTTAGAGGGTTACGAACCCAAGGATTTGATATTACCACGTACAAAAGACGATTCACAGAATTGTGCCTATTGTGTCCGGGAGCGTTCGAAGATGAGGAAGAGAAGATCGACGCGTTTGTGAAAGGATTACTGGAAAGAATCCAAGAAGATATAAGTTCACACGAGCCCGCCTCCATACAACAGGCATGTAGAATGGCTCACAAACTAGTGAACCAGATTGAGGAAAGAATTAAAGAACAGACGGCTGAAGAGGTCAATGTGAAGCAAGTCAAAAGAAAGTGGGAGGAAAACGGTGATAAGAATCACCAATACAACAACAACAACAGCAATTACAATAATAATCGCAACAATTATCCCAATAATCGCAACATCAATCGCAACTACAACAAACGGCCCAACAACAACAACAACAACAACAACAACAACAACAACAACAACAACAACAACAACAACAACAACAACAACAACAACAATGACAACAACAACAACAACAACAACAGCAACTACAACAATCATCCCAACAACAATAACAACCGCAACAACAACAACAATCAGAAGCAGCTATGCCAAAGGTGTGAAAAGTATCACTCGGGGTTCTGCACCAAATTCTGCAACAAGTGTAAAATAAATGGTCATAGCGCGGCGAAGTGTGAGGTCTACGGACCAGGGGTTAATAGAACGAAAGGAACAAATGGTGTCGGAACGAGTAATGGTGGAGCAAGTAGTGTCGGAGCAAGTTATGCCAATGTAGTTTGTTATAAATATGGAAAACCGGGCCACATTATTAGAAATTGCCCGAACCAGGAGAACACGAATGGACAAGGCCGCGGAAGAGTTTTCAATATTAATGCGGCAGAGGCACAGGAAGACCCGGAGCTTGTTACGGGTACGTTTCTTATTGACAATAAATCTGCTTTCGTTTTATTTGATTCGGGTGCGGATAGAAGCTATATGAGTAGAGATTTTTGTGCTAAATTAAGTTGTCCATTGACGCCGTTGGATAGTAAATTTTTACTCGAATTAGCAAACGGTAAATTAATTTCAGCAGATAATATATGCCGGAATCGAGAAATTAAACTGGGTAGCGAAATATTTAAGATTGATTTGATACCAGTAGAGTTAGGGAGTTTTGATGTAATAGTTGGCATGGACTGGCTGAAGAAGGTGAAAGCAGAGATCGTATGTTATAAAAATGCAATTCGCATTGTACGAGAAGAAGGAGAACCCTTAATGGTGTACGGAGAAAAGGGCAACATGAAGCTACATCTTATTAGTAATTTGAAGGCACAAAAACTAATAAGAAAAGGTTGCTATGCTGTTCTAGCACACGTCGAGAAAGTACAAACTGAAGAAAAGAGCATCAATGATGTTCCCGTCGCAAAAGAATTTCCCGATGTATTTCCGAAAGAATTACCGGGACTACCTCCACATCGATCTGTTGAATTTCAAATAGATCTTGTACCAGGAGCTTCACCAATAGCTCGTGCTCCTTATAGACTCGCACCCAGCGAGATGAAAGAACTGCAAAGCCAACTGCAAGAACTATTAGAACGTGGTTTCATTCGACCAAGCACATCACCATGGGGAGCTCCTGTTTTGTTTGTCAAGAAGAAGGATGGTACATTTAGGTTGTGTATTGACTACAGAGTGTTGAACAAACTTACCATCAAAAACCGTTATCCACTGCCAAGAATTGACGACTTATTTGATCAACTACAAGGCTCGTCGGTTTATTCGAAGATCGATTTACGTTCTGGATATCATCAAATGCGAGTAAAGGAGGATGATATTCCAAAAACTGCTTTTAGGACGCGTTATGGTCATTACGAGTTTATGGTTATGCCGTTTGGATTGACTAACGCACCAGCTATGTTCATGGACCTTAATAACCGAGTGTGTGGGCCATATCTTGATAAGTTTGTCATTATTTTCATCGATGACATACTTATTTACTCAAAGAATGATCAAGAGCACGAAGAACATTTGAGAAAAGTGCTAGAAGTATTTAGGAAAGAAAAACTGTACGCTAAGTTTTCAAAGTGTGCATTTTGGTTGGAAGAAGTTCAATTCCTCGGTCACATAGTGAACAAAGAAGGTATCCAGGTGGACCCGGCAAATATCGAAACCGTTGAAAAGTGGGAAACCCCAAAAACTCTAAAGCATATACGTCAATTTTTAGGATTGGCTGGTTACTACAGAAGATTCATCCAATATTTCTCCAAAATAGCAAAACCCTTGACTGCATTAACGCATAAAGGGAAGAAATTTGAATGGAAGGATGAATAAGAGAAGGCGTTTCAATTATTGAAGAAAAAGCTAACTACGGCACCTATATTGTCATTGCCTGAAGGGAATGATGATTTTGTGATTTATTGTGACGCATCAAAGCAAGGTCTCGGTTGTGTATTAATGCAATGGACGAAGGTGATTGCTTATGCATCTAGACAATTGAAGATTCACGAGCAAAATTATACGACGCATGATTTGGAATTAGGCGCGGTTGTTTTTGCATTAAAGACTTGGAGGCACTACTTATATGGTGTCAAAAGTATTATATATACCGACCACAAAAGTCTTCAACACATATTTAATCAGAAACAACTGAATATGAGGCAGCGTAGGTGGATTGAATTGTTGAATGATTACGACTTTGAGATTCGTTACCACCCGGGGAAGGCAAATGTGGTAGCCGACGCCTTGAGCAAAAAGGACAGAGAACCCATTCGAGTAAAATCTATGAATATAATGATTCACACTAACCTTACTACTCAAATAAAGGAGGCGCAACAAGGAGTTTTAAAAGAGGGAAATTTAAAGGATGAAATACCCAAAGGATCGGAGAAGCATCTTAATATTCGGGAAGACGGAACCCGGTATAGGGCTGAAAGAATTTGGGTACCAAAATTTGGAGATATGAGAGAAATGGTACTTAGAGAAGCTCATAAAACCAGATACTCAATACATCCTAGAACGGGGAAGATGTACAAGGATCTTAAGAAACATTTTTGGTGGCCAGGTATGAAAGTCGATATTGCTAAATATGTAGGAGAATGTTTGACGTGTTCTAAGGTCAAAGCTGAACATCAGAAACCATCAGGTCTACTACAACAACCTGAAATCCCGGAATGGAAATGGGAAAACATTACCATGGATTTCATTACTAAATTGCCAAGGACTGCAAGTGGTTATGATACTATTTAGGTAATAGTTGATCATCTCACCAAGTCAGCACACTTCCTGCCAATAAGAGAAGATGACAAGATGGAGAAGTTAGCACGACTGTATGTGAAGGAAGTCGTCTCCAGACATGGAATACCAATCTCTATTATCTCTGATAGGGATGGCAGATTTATTTCAAGATTCTGGCAGACATTACAGCAAGCATTGGGAACTCGTCTAGACATGAGTACTGCCTATCATCCACAAACTGATGGGCAGAGCGAAAGGACGATATAAATGCTTGAAGACATGCTACGAGCTTGTGTTATTGATTTCGGAAATAGTTGGGATCGACATCTACCGTTAGCAGAATTTTCCTACAATAACAGCTACCATTCAAGCATTGAGATGGCGCTGTTTGAAGCATTTTATGGTAGAAAGTGCAGGTCTCCGATTTGTTGAAGTGAAGTGGGGGATAGACAGATTACGGGTCCGGAGATAATATAAGAAACTACCGAGAAAATCATCCAAATTCAACAAAGATTGAAAACCGCCCAGAGTCAATAAAAGAGCTACACGGACAGTAAAAGAAAAGATATAGAGTTTGAAATTGGAGAAATGGTCATGCTTAAGGTTTCACCTTGGAAAGGCGTTGTTCGATTTGGTAAACGGGGGAAACTAAATCCAAGGTACATTGGACCATTCAAGATTATAGATCGTGTAGGACCAGTAGCTTACCAACTGGAGCTACCTCAACAACTCGCGGCTGTACATAACACTTTCCACGTCTCAAATTTGAAGAAATGTTTTGCTAAAGAAGATCTCACTATTCCGTTGGACGAAATCCAAATCAATGAAAAACTTCAATTCATTGAAGAACCCGTCGAAATAATGGATCGTGAGGTTAAGAGACTTAAACAAAATAAGATACCGATTGTTAAGGTTCGATGGAATGCTTGTAGAGGACCCGAGTTCACCTGGGAGCATGATGATCAGATGAAGAAGAAATACCCGCATTTATTTCCAGAAGATACGTCAACACCTCCAACTGCTTAAAATTTCGGGACGAAATTTATTTAACGGGTAGGTACTGTAGTGACCCGAACTTTTCCATGTTTATATATATATTAAATGAAATTGTTATTTACATGATTAAGTGTTTCCAACATGTTAAGCAATCAAACTTGTTAAGACTTGATTAATTGAAATAGGTTTCATATAGACAATTGACCACCCAAGTTGACCGGTGATTCACGAACGTTAAAACTTGTAAAAACTATACGATGACATATATATGGTTATATATATAGTTAACATGATTTTATTATAAGTATGTATCTCATTAGGTATTTTAACAATGAGTTATATACATAAAAATGAGACTATTAATTTAAGAAACTCGAAAACGATATATATAACGATTATCGTTATAACAACGTCTTACTAGGTACATATGAATCATATTAAGATATTGATACACTTGGTTAATTATGTTAAATGATAAGTAAATATATTATTAAGTGTATTAACAATAAAATACATATGTAAAAATAAGACTACTAACTTAATGATTTCGAAACGAGACATATATGTAACGATTATCGTTGTAACGACATTTAACTGTATATACATCATACTAAGATATATTATATATCATAATATCATGATAATATAACAATTTAACATCTCATTTGTTATAATAAACAATGGTTTAACAACATTCAACAGGATCGTTAACCTAAAGGTTTCAAAACAACATTTACATGTAACGACTAACGATGACTTAACGACTCAGTTAAAATGTATATACATGTAGTGTTTTAATATGTATTCATACACTTTTGAAAGACTTCAAGACACTTATCAAAATACTTCTACTTAACAAAAATGCTTACAATTACATCCTCGTTCAGTTTCATCATCAATTCTACTCGTATGCACCCGTATTCATACTCGTACAATACACAGCTTTTAGATGTATGTACTATTGGTATATACACTCCAATGATCAGCTCTTAGCAGCCCATGTGAGTCACCTAACACATGTGGGAACCATCATTTGGCAACTAGCATGAAATATCTCATAAAATTACAAAAATATGAGTAATCATTCATGACTTATTTACATGAAAACAAAATTACATATCCTTTATATCTAATCCATACACCAACGACCAAAAACACCTACAAATACTTTCATTCTTCAATTTTATTCATCTAATTGATCTCTCTCAAGTTCTATCTTCAAGTTCTAAGTGTTCTTCATAAATTCCAAAAGTTCTAGTTTCATAAAATCAAGAATACTTCCAAGATTGCAAGTTTACTTCCAAGTTTTCTAAATCCATTCCAAGTAATCATCCAAGATCAAGAAACCTTTGTTACTTACAGTAGGTTATCTTTATAATACAAGGTAATAATCATATTCAAACTTTAATTCAATTTCTATAACTATAACAATCTTATTTCGAGTGGAAATCTTACTTGAAATTGTTTTCGTGTCATGATTCTGCTTCAAGAACTTTCAAGCCATCCAAGGATCCTTTGAAGCTAGATCTATTTTTATCATTTTCAGTAGGTTTATGCAAGGAACTTGAGGTAGTAATGATGTTCATAACATCATTCGATTCATACATATAAAGCTATCTTATTCGAAGGTTTAAACTTGTAATCACTAGAACATAGTTTAGTTAATTTTAAGCTTGTTCGCAAATAAAAGTTAATCCTTCTAACTTGAATTTTAAAATCAACTAAACACATGTTCTATATCTATATGATATGCTAACTTAATGATTTAAAACCTGAAAACACGAAAAACACCGTAAAACCGGATTTACGCCGTCGTAGTAACACCGCGGGCTGTTTTGGGTTAGTTAATTAAAAACTATGATAAACTTTGATTTAAAAGTTTTTATTCTGGGAAAATGATTTTTATTATGAACATGAAACTATATCCAAAAATTATGGTTAAACTCAAAGTGGAAGTATGTTTTCTAAAATGGTCATCTAGACGTCGTTCTTTCGACTGAAATGACTACCTTTACAAAAACGACTTGTAACTTATTTTTCCGACTATAAACCTATACTTTTTCTGTTTAGATTCATAAAATAGAGTTCAATATGAAACCATAGTAATTTGATTCACTCAAAACGAATTTAAAATGAAGAAGTTATGGGTAAAACAAGATTGGATAATTTTTCTCATTTTAGCTACGTGAAAATTGGTAACAAATCTATTCCAACCATAACTTAATCAACTTGTATTATATATTATGTAATCTTGAGATAATATAGACACGTATACAATGTTTCGACCTATCATGTCGACACATCTATATATATTTCGGAACAACCATAGACACTCTATATGTGAATGTTGGAGTTAGCTATACTGGGTTGAGGTTGATTCCAAAATATATATAGTTTGAGTTGTGATCAATACTGAAATACGTATACACTGGGTCGTTGATTGATTCAAGATAATATTTATCTATTTATTTCTGTACATCTAACTGTGGACAACTAGTTGTAGGTTACTAACGAGGACATCTGACTTAATAAACTTAAAACATCAAAATATAATAAAAGTGTTGTAAATATATTTTGAACATACTTTGATATATATGTATATATTGTTATAGGTTCGTGAATCAACCAGTGGCCAAGTCTTACTTCCCGACGAAGTAAAAATCTGTGAAAGTGCGTTATAGTCCCACTTTTAAAATCTAATATTTTTGGGATGAGAATACATGCAGGTTTTATAAATGATTTAAAAAATAGACACAAGTACGTGAAACTACATTCTATGGTTGAATTATCGAAATCGAATATGCCCCTTTTTATTAAGTCTGGTAATCTAAGAATTAGGGAACAGACACCCTAATTGACGCGAATCCTAAAGATAGATCTATTGGGCCTAACAAACCCCATCCAAAGTACCGGATGCTTTAGTACTTCGAAATTTATATCATATCCGAAGGGTGTCCCAGAATGATGGGGATATTCTTATATATGCATCTTGTTAATGTCGGTTACCAGGTGTTCACCATATGAATGATTTTTATCTCTATGTATGGGATGTGTATTGAAATATGAAATCTTGTGGTCTATTGTTACGATTTGATATATATAGGTTAAACCTATAACTCACCAACATTTTTGTTGACGTTTAAAGCATGTTTATTCTCAGGTGAATACTAAGAGCTTCCGCTGTTGTATACTAAAATAAGGACAAGATTTGGAGTCCATGTTTGTATGATATTGTGTAAAAACTGCATTCAAGAAACTGATTTCGATGTAACATATTTGTATTGTAAACCATTATGTAATGGTCGTGTGTAAACAGGATATTTTAGATTATCATTATTTGATAATCTACGTAAAGCTTTTTAAAACTTTATTTATGAAATAAAGGTTATGGTTTGTTTTAAAAATGAATGCAGTCTTTGAAAAACGTCTCATATAGAGGTCAAAACCTCGCAACGAAATCAATTAATATGTAATGTTTTTAATCAATAAGAAAGGGACATTTCAAAAGTAGTGATATAGAATGGCTGATCAAGAGGATGATGCAGCAATCTAACTTGACGTATCCTTTCAGAAATAGCTTCTTGTCTTTGCTCAAGCAATTCTGATACAGTGATCTCCAGCCTGTAAGCCTCTCTTTCATCTGGATTCATCCTTCTTAGATCTGGCTCACCACGGGCAACTGAATCATCTTCCCAAGTTGTGTGTTTATCATGAGGTTTTGGGGAAAATGGATGTGACGTCCTCCAGATAGGGCCTGGAAGAATAACGTCACTAAATATATCAAATTACAGTTGTATAAACGAGAACAACTCTATATGAGACGTTTTATTGAGTTTTGTAGCAGAAGATAAATAGATTACATTGTATTTAATGAACAATGCATTAAATGTCTTTAGTTGATATGATATGTGATGAAGACTCCATGCATAGCAAGCAATTATCATCAGTTTAGCAAATGTAAGTCCTTCAAATTATCCATGAATGACTCGTTGAAATGTTGCTTTCAATTAGCAAATACACAGCAGAAGCAATACTTAAGTACCTGAGAATAAACATGCTTTAAAGTGTCAACACGAGGTTGAGTGAGTTCATAGGTTTTTCATAAATAATGATTTCAGTAATAGTGTTAGACCATAAGATTTTTGTCATAAGCTTGGCCTCGCAGGGACCAATTAGTAGATCTCGCAGATCTAAAAGTTGTTCATAAAGTTGGTCTCGTAGGGACCAAAAAGTAGATCATGCAGATCTAAAAGTTATTCATAAGCTTGGTCTCACAAGGACCAATTAGTAGATCACGCAGATTCAAAAGTTGTTCATAAGCTTGGTCTCACATGGACCAATTAGTAGATCACGCAGATCCAAAAGTTATTCATAAGCTTGGTCTCACATAGACCAATTACTAGATCACGCAGATCCAAAAGTTATTCATAAGTTTGGTCTCATAGGGACCAATTAGTAGATCACGCAGATCCAAAAGTTGTTCAAAGTTTGCCCCAAAGATAAGTTGTGTTTATACTTGTCGGTTAGAGACTTAGTCGGACATAGCCGGGTATAGCGTAGTTTAAAGTTGGTACTTGTGTCTAGCGTGTAAAACAGTTATAAAAGTTGTGCATGTATTCTCAGCCCAAAAATGTAAAGAGTAAAAGGGATTCAAATAAACTCACGAAAAATCAGTTTTAGTATTTGTATTTATTTCATAAAAACAGTTATAAAAGTTGCGCATGTATTCTCAGCCCAAAAATATATATAAAAAGGGATCAGATGAACTCACTATACTGTATGATATTTCGTAGTAATTACGAGTATGATGGCACTGAACAAGTGCAGAGTTGTCCTCGGATTCACGAACCTATATCAAGTATATATATCAACACATATACTCGTAATCTAATAAGTTTGTATATGTTATTTCAATTGTTATATATTTTTGTATATATACTTTTATATATTCTATATATAAGTATTTATTCGATAAAATAATAGTAATAACGATAATGAATAAAGAGTTGTATTATTTTGTAATAATAATAATAATATTCATAATGATAATGGTAATAATGTTAATTTTAATAAAATGGTACTTTTAAAATTGATAGATTTTTAATAAAAAGAAAATGATAATTTTTAATAAAAATGATACTTTTAATAATAATACTAATTCTTAATAATAATAATAATAATAATAATAATAATAATAATAATAATAATAATAATTATAATAATAATAATAATAATAATAATAATAATAATAATAATAATAATAATAATAATAATAATAATAATAATAATAATGGAAATAAAAATATAACTACCTTAGGTTATCAAGCTTTAAGAAAAATAAACGCCCTTGCCGAGGCTCGAACCCGTGACTTCTCGTTAACCCAACACCATACCAAACCATTCCACTGCCCATTCATTTTTATTTAAATTCGTAACCCATTTATATTTAACCTAATTATGCTCTGGAAGTCCAACAGCAATACTTGGATCATGGCTCAACAGACTTATCAAGACAGCTTCTTTTGTAAAAAAAATAATTTGCTGTTGCCTGGTTTTGAACCCACGACCTCTAGTTTAACTAAACAGCCTTCAGACCAATGAACCATTAATTATTTCATGTATTAACTCGCCTATCTAATCATATATCATATATGAACTGTTAATCATCTTCTCTACCCTCATCATCTTTATCATTACCCATCTATATCATCATCTATAATCATAATCATGACATAATTATAATCATAAGCATAATTATAACCATAATCATAAATCATAATTATTTCTTAATCATTCTTATCATAATCATCTCCATCATCCTCATCCTCATCTACATCATCACATCTTAATTATGTATCATTATCATAATCATCGTCAACCTTATTACATCATGCACATCATCATCGCGTACATCACCAACATCGAATATCATTATCAACCTCATAACCGTATATCATCTCGTCATCATCCACCTCCACTATTCATTGTCTTCTCCGTTCATCATCATTCTTTATTTCATCATCACCATGGTTGTCATCACAGTATCATCATTCTTTCGTTGTCTTATCATGTAATCATAATTACGTTTATCATTATCATCTAAACATGTCCTCCACTGTTTCATTGTTTCTGTAGCGACGAAGATATCAGCTACTATATGCAGTTTTTGTGTTTTGAATAGAAAAAGAAAAAAAAGAACATATATATAGTATGCAGTAGCAGCATAGCAGCTTTAGGGGGGTTTGTTTTGGGTTGCGAAGGTGGCAGTTTGAGGTGGTATGTAACAACCCTCACTTTTCGACTTCTAAATTTACTGAATTAATCCTAGGGTTATATGTCTGACTATATGTATTAAGGGTTGTTATATACAATTAAATATTGACCGAATAGTAATTTTTAGTCAACAATGTACGCTTAAATAAATAATATATTATTAATTTATATAATTTGACATAATTTAACTAAGTATATAAACTTTGTATCACTTTTATTATTTAGTTAATGTATTATATATTTAACTATATAATAAATCTAATTATATATAAATGTAATAATATTTACAAACTTACTAAAACTATAGTTTAATAATTAAAATCAAAATTATTATTAAAAATACAAATTACCGAATTATTTATTATTTTTATGAAAAATTTGTATTTATTAATTAAATAAAAAAATAATAAAATAAAATATTATTGACAAATATTCTTGGAAAAGCATTAAATCAGTTTGTTTATTTATATAAAAAAAATCCTTAAAATAAATGAAAAAAATAAATAAATAAATAAATTACTCTTTAATTAAAAATTTTAATGGAAAAACTACTTTTATTATTTTATTTTGTGCATTATCCCATGACCTAATATTTAATACTTTTAATTTTAAAATCCCATTAAGAATTAAAATATTTCTTTTTTTTTTAATTATTTTATTCTTTTTACCTAATTTTTTCAAGTATAAATACTCCTCATTTCTCATTCAAACTCACACCAAAATTTCTCTCATTCTCTCTTTGAAGAATTACTACGAGTAAGTATTCTTTTCTTACTTTTTATTTTTTTTACTTTTTACTTTTTACTTCGGTTATTATTTTTATCGAAACATGTAAATAATGTTATAAATTATATGCAATTAAAAATAAAATAAATAACATGTATACACTATTACTATTACTAGCACCTATAACCTACTACTTATATTGTAACATAAAAACATTTTGGGATATGCATTAGAGATGTATAGATCTTCGAACTTTCTTGACGAATGGTTTCTATGAGATTCTAGGCAGAGGGTTTGGATTTCCGATTTAAAGGGTCCTATGGCTCAAGCCCCTAGATCTAAATTAGCCATTCGAAGGGAAAGGGGTGATTGGAAGCTTATCTAATACGGCAAGTATCCTAAAATGGAAAACACTGATAAAAGTAGAAACTCTCTAGTCATAGAAACTTAGTAAAATAAGAAACTTTCTAAAAATGAAAACTTTATAAAAATATAACTTACTAGGAATAGAAACTTAGTAAAACAAACACATACTTAAACTTAAACATGGGCAAAACACTTAACTACTCTTAAATGTCAATAGGTTGACTTTCCTGCTCACTCGTTCAACTCTTTATTCCTAGGAATAACTCTCTCTACTTACTAAGGTGAATTCATAGCCCCTCTTTAATTTCTAGCAAACTTACTTACTTTACTTGGGGTGAGACACATGCTGTTTTTACTTTTTACACTTTAGACACAAGTACCAAACTGTTAAACTATGCTATACCCGGCTATGTCCGACTAAGTCCCTACAGTGATATTTTTAATTGCTACGGCATGCTTAATTATTGGGGGTAGGCCAATCGGGAGTAACGTCCCCGATACATTTGATCAAGTCATTGTATTACTTAATAATGAAATTAAACCGACAAGGACAGACACAACTTGTCATGGGGCAAAACTTGAACGTTTAGTCTAAATATCACGCATTGGCATAACTTTTTGATCCTGCGGGAGATCAACTTTACAAACTAAATATTGTGGTCTAAAACAATGACAAACTTTTTGTTAAAACTATGAACTTTACTCAACCTTTTTGGTTGACACTTTAGCATGTTTTGTCTCAGGTGCTGTTTGATTCAAGCTCTTATACTTACCGCTTATGTGATGCTACTTGGACATAGGATCAAGAGATATCGCATTTATTACTTCTGCATGTGAACATTTACGATATTGTTATTCCTGTCATTGTAACGACATTTCATTTTCCGCTGCGTACTCATTAAATTTAAATTCATCATTTAGTATTGTTCTCGTTTATTATAATATGTTGGTATGTTTTGATATTAGTGACGTTCCTTCCAGAACCTATTGGGAGGATGTTACAGATTGGTATCAGAGCATAACCAGGCTGTTATAGAGAACCAGGATTGCATTTTTATGTGTGCCTTACTTGTTAGCTAGGGTGCCTTAGCAATCTAGGAAACTATAACCTTTCCTGCCTTAGAATTAAAGCACTTAGGATTGCCCCATAATCTTAATGATTATACTTTAATAAACTTGACTTAAAGATTCTAATCAAAATATCCTTCCTAATGTTAGGATGTCTAATTATCATCAAACGACCAAAATGAATCTTTTCAAGCTAACCGAAAAAGATACTGAAAGGTCTTCCATAGAAAGACCAGTCCAAAGTCCACCTTATGGCTTTGGTGGTCCTCCCTCACCAAATTATAGCCCAAATACTATTCTAAAGTTACATGGGTCTCCTGAATACTATCCAACCCCGAGGAATAAAGACAAGAGGAAATGTCTTGAAGAAACTGGGCCGTCAAAGAAAAGATCACGATCTCCTTTCTACGATGAAGTTGATGCCAAGTACGAGCTCATGAATCTGTGAAAAACTACCGATGACCTAATTCGCCATATTGCAAGGATCGATTTTCAAATGAAGGAAAAAGACCTAGCGATCAAGAAGCTCATGGAGGAAAATGCTGAACTAAAGAAAGAGATAAAGTTGGTGAAGAATGAAGGTGATAGAAATACCCGATGGGGGAAGCAATCTCTCTCCTACCTAAGAGAAGATGTTGACCTTAGATTGAAGATGGAGGAAAACCGCGTGAATAATCAACTTTCTATAAGGGACCACAAGTACCATGTAATCAACAATGAAGTTTCTAATCTTTATGATAATCTCGAGTTCCTGCATGAGAAACAAAAGGTGAAGAATGAGAAAGTTGAGAAGTTTATGAAGAAGGTTGAGGACGATAAGAAGGAATATGAAGACAACTTAAATCTTAATATTCTTTAGTTATCTTTCTATTTTCCATCTATGTAAAGGCTATGCCTTAAAACTATTTCTATTTCCGAATCATATATTAAAAGGCTTATTTAATGCCTAGTTCCTTAATAAAATAAAGTGTTTTATTTATATCATGTGATATTAATACTTTATCTTATTCCTACTTGTAATTGCTCAAATTTGTTAACTTATCCAACTTATGTTCACTTTTATGTAATGACATCATGGTTCATTCAGCTGCACCTATCGTTAACAACGTTGTGTTAACTACTGAGCAATTCCAACAATTATTCGCTGCCGCCCAAGGCAACGCCCAAGCTAATCATGCTAATCCACAACCGAAACCTTGTTCCTACAAGGATTTTTCAAACTGTCATCCTCCTGCATTTAAGGGGACTGAAGAAGCTGTTGAACTAGTCCGTTGGTTCGAGAAGATGGAATCTATTTTCCGTATTTGCAACTGTGGTGATAACGATCGAGTAAAGTATGCCACTAGCTCATTGGGTGGCAATGCTTTAACTTGGTGGACTGCTCATGCCAAGTCCGTAGGAATTGATAATGCTAATGCAATTCCATGGGATGAACTCAAAAGCGTGATGGTCAACAAATTCTGTCCTTGAAGTCAAGTTCAGAAACTTGAAGCTGAGTTCTGGGAACTCAAGGTCAAGGGTACTGACATTGAGAACTATACCAATCGTTATCTGGAGCTTTCTACTCTATGTCCTGAAATGTTTCCTACTGAAGCTAGGAGAATTGAGCGGTATATTGAAGGTCTTCCCGAGGATGTTCAAGGGAATGTTATTGCTGCTGAGAAGGTTACTTTGGATGCTGTGATTCTCATGGCACAAAATCTCATGTTGGCCAAGAGAAGAAGGGCGTCGACCAATAAGTAATTTGAAACCAAGGGTAATGATGGTAAGAGGAAGTTTGAGCCATCTCAAGGTTCAGCTCAGAATGATAATAAGAAGCATGCGGATGGTACAAGGTCGAATAATAAGGGTACCTATCCTTTCTGTATTCGTTGTGAGAGGCATCACCCGGGGAAGTGTACTGCGGTTTGTGCGTTGTGTAAGAAAGTGGGACACGTTGCTAAGACATGTAAGACTCCTCCAAAGGATAAGGCTATTGTTCCGGCCAAAGCTCCTCCTACATGCTATACTTGTGGAGAGAAGGGACACATTAGTCCGAATTGTCCTAAGAAGAAAGATAATCCCGCTACTGGAGCTAATGCTACTGCTGCGAAGGGTCGTGCGTTTGTTATTACTGCTGCTGAAGCCCGAGATGAAGATGAAGTTATCACGGGTACGTATCTTGTCAATAATTTCTATGCAACTATTTTATTCGATACTGGTGCCGACAGAAGTTACGTGTCTAGTGATTTTTGTACCCTATTTGCTGAAAAGCCTCAACCCTTAGAAACTAAAAGATTAGTAGAAGTAGCCAATGGAAAGGTCATGCAAGTCGATAAAATCTATAAAAACTGCAACCTAATCTTAGCCGATAAAGAATTTAAGATAGACCTTTTGCCGGTCAAATTCGGAAGTTTTGACGTCGTAGTTGGTATGGATTGGTTACGTCCATTACATGCTGCTATCATGTGTTACGATAAAACTGCTAATGTTCCATTGGGGAATGGAGATACTCTCATCATCCAAGGTGAAAAGAGTGGTTCTAATCTCAATATCATCTCCTATATCAAAACCCGCAAATACTTTATGAAAGGTTATCCAGCCATTCTAGCCCACGTTAAGCTGATCGAATCGGAAGAGAAGCGTATTGAAGATGTACCAGTGGTTAGAGACTATCCCGTTGTGTTTCCCGAAGATCTTCCTGGTCTTCCACCTCCTCGACAAGTTGAATTTCAAATTGATTTAGCTCCCGGTGCTGCTCCTATTGCTAAAGCACCATACCGTTTAGCACCTTCCGAAATGAAGGAACTTTCCAACCAGCTCCAAGAACTATTGGATAAAGGTTTCATTCGTCCAAGCTCATCCCCATGGGGAGCTCCTATTCTATTTGTTAAAAAGAAGGATGGTACGTTAAGGATGTGCATTGATTACCGCGAACTTAACAAGCTTACTATCAAGAACCGTTATCCGTTGCCACGTATTGATGATCTATTCGGCCAAATTCAAGGGTCAAGTGGTTATTCAAAGATTGATTTGAGGTCCGGATATCACCAACTTAGAGTCAAGGATTCTGATATTCCTAAGACTACTTTTCGCACTCGTTATGGGCACTATGAATTCTGTGTCATGCCTTTTGGTTTGACCAATGTTCCTGCCGTTTTCATGGATCTCATGAACCGTGTCTGCAAACCTTATCTCGATAAATTCGTCATTGTTTCCATTGATGACATTTTGATCTACTCCAAGAGTGAGAAGGAACATGAGCAATATCTGCGCGTGATTCTTGAACTCTTACGAAAGGAACAACTCTACGCTAAGTTTTCTAAGTGCGAGTTTTGGCTCAAAACCGTACAATTCCTCGAACACGTTGTTGATAGTAATGGAATACATGTCGATCCAGCTAAGATTACCGCTATCCAGAACTGGGAGATACCAAAGACTGCGAAGCATATTCGTCAATTTTTGGGACTTGCCGGTTATTATCGGAGATTCATAAAGGATTTTTCCCTTCTTGCCAAACCTCTTACGAAGCTAAATCAAAAAGGGAAGAAGTTTGAGTGGTTCGAAGAACAGGAATCTGCTTTCAAGATTCTGAAAGAGAAGTTGACCACAGCCCCAATTCTATCTTTACTTGAAGGTACTGACGATTTTGTTGTTTACTGCGATGCCTCAAAGCAAGGCTTTGGTTGTGTTTTAATGCAACGTGAAAAGGTTATTGCCTACGCATCTAGACAGTTGAAGAAACACGAGGAGAACTATACCACACACGACCTTGAGTTAGGTGCTGTGGTATTTGCATTAAAGATATGGAGACATTATCTATATGGTACCCAGTTTACGGTGTACACTGACCATAAAAGTCTTCGACACATCTTTGATCAAAAACAGCTGAATATGAGGCAAAGCCAATGGCTCGAGTTATTGAACGATTATGACTGTAAGATGGAATATCATCCTGGCAAGGCAAACGTAGTTGCTGATGCACTTAGTCAAAAAGACGATGTTAAACGTGTTCGTGCCTTAAACATGAAAATAAAATCAAATCTTATATCACGAATCTGTGAAGCTCAACTGGAAGCTATTAAACCAACACTTATCGAAGGTGAAGGACCTATCGGTTTCGAGAACCAACTCCAAGTGAAAGCTAATGGTACACGGTACTTTGGCAACAGAATTTGGGTTCCTCGCTTCGGTAATCTCCGTGAACTAGTCTTGGATGAAGCGCATAAGACTAGGTATTCTATTCATCCGGGTTCCAGTAAGATGTACCACGATGTGAAGGAATTCTACTGGTGGCCTAATATGAAAGCCGACATTGCTACTTATGTTAGTAAGTGTCTCACTTGTTTAAAAGTCAAGGCTGAACATCAAAAGCCTTCTGGTCTGTTGACACAACCCGATATTCCGCAGTGGAAGTGGGAATTTATCGCTATGGACTTTATTACTAAATTGCCCAAGACTTTTAGTGGCAATGATACTATATGGGTCATAGTAGATCGTCTTACTAAATCTGCTCATTTCTTACCAATCAAGGAGACCGACAAGATGGAGAGATTGTCAAAACTGTATATCAAAGAAATTATCTCTCGTCATGGTGTTCCTATATCAATCATATCCGATCGCGATAGTAGATTCACTTCCAGATTCTGGAAATCCTTACAAACTGCTCTTGGAACTCAACTTGACATGAGTACTGCTTATCATCCGCAAATCGATGGTCAAAGTGAACGAACCATTCAAACATTGGAAGATATGCTTCACGCTTGTGTTATCGACTTCGGCAAAGGCTGGGATAGACATTTGCCTTTGGTTGAATTATCTTACAATAATAGTTACCACTCAAGTATTAAGGCTACACCTTTTGAGGCCTTATACGGACGAAAATGTAGATCCCCACTGTGCTGGGATGAATTAGAGGACAGACAGTTAACTGGTCCTGAAATCATACACGAGACAACCGAAAAGATAGTTCAGATTAAGAAACGAATAGAAACTGCCCACAGCCGACAGAAGAGCTATGCTAATAAAGGTCGGAAAGATTTGGAATTCCAAGTTGGTGACAAAGTCATGTTGAAAGTATCCCTTTGGAAAGGCGTCGTTCGTTTTGGTAAACGAAGCAAACTAAGTCCGCGTTTTGTTGGACCCTTCAAGATTACTGAAAGGATCGGACCCGTGGCTTATCGATTAGAATTACCTGCTGAACTTAGCAGCGTACACAACATATTTCATGTCTCGAATCTTAAAAAGTGTCTCGCTGATGACACTCTCGTTATTCCTTTGGATGACATTCGCATTGATGATAAAATGCACTTCATAGAGGAACCCGTAGAAGTCATGGACTGATCTGCTAAGCACTTAAAACAATGCACCATACCTATTGTTAAGATCCTTTGGAATTCACGACGTGGCCCCGAGTATAACTGGGAACGTGAAGACCAAATGAAACAGAAATATCCCCATCTCTTCTCAACCGCTGATGCATCCGAGAAGTCTACCTAAAACTTCGGGACGAAGTTTTTATTAACGGGGAGGTACTGTAACAACCCTCACTTTTCGACTTCTAAATTTACTGAATTAACCCTAGGGTTATATGTCTGACTATATGTATTAAGGGTTGTTATATACAATTAAATATTGACCGAATAGTATTTTTTAGTCAACAATGTACGCTTAAATAAATAATATATTATTAATTTATATAATTTGACATAATTTAACTAAGTATATAAACTTTGTATCACTTTTATTATTTAGTTAATGTATTATATATTTAACTATATAATAAATCTAATTATATATAAATGTAATAATATTTACAAACCTACTAAAACTATAGTTTAATAATTAAAATCATAATTATTATTAAAAATACAAAATACCGAATTATTTATTATTTTTATGCAAAATTTGTATTTATTAATTAAATAAAAAAAATAATAAAATAAAATATTATTGACAAATATTCTTGGAAAAGCATTAAATCAATTTGTTTATTTATATAAAAAAAAATCCTTAAAATAAATGAAAAAATAAATAAATAAATTACTTTTTAATTAAAAATTTTAATGGAACAACTACTTTTATTATTTTATTTTGTGCATTATCCCATGACCTAAAATTTAATACTTTTAATTTTAAAATCCCATTAAGAATTAAAATATTTCTTTTTCTTTTAATTATTTTATTCTTTTTACCTAATTTTTTCAAGTATAAATACCCCTCATTTCTCATTCAAACTCACACCAAAATTTCTCTCATTCTCTCTTTGAAGAATTACTACTAGTAAGTATTCTTTTCTTACTTTTTATTTTTTTTTACTTTTTACTTTTTACTTTTTACTTTTTACTTTTTACTTCGGTTATTATTTTTACCGAAACATGTAAATAATGTTATAAATTATATGCAATTAAAAATAAAATAAATAACATGTATACACTATTACTATTACTAGCACCTATAACCTACTACTTATATTGTAACATAAAAACATTTTGGGATATGTATTAGAGATGTATAGATCTTCGAACTTTCTTGACGAATGGTTTCTATGAGATTCTAGGCAGAGGGTTTGGATTTCCGATTTAAAGGGTCCTATGGCTCAAGCCCCTAGATCTAAATTAGCCATTCGAAGGGAAAGGGGTGATTGGAAGCTTATCTAATACGGCAAGTATCCAAAAATGGAAAACACTGATAAAAGTAGAAACTCTCTAGTCATAGAAACTTAGTAAAGTAGGAAACTTTCTAAAAATGAAAACTTTATAAAAATAGTAACTTACTAGGAATAGAAACTTAGTAAAACAAACACATACTTAAACTTAAACATGGGCAAAACACTTAACTACTCTTAAATGTCAATAGGTTGACTTTCCTGCTCACTCGTTCAACTCTTTATTCCAAGGAATAACTCTCTCTCTACTTACTAAGGTGAATTCATAGCCCCTCTTTAATTGCTAGCAAACTTACTTACTTTACTTAGGGTGAGACACTTGCTGTTTTTACTTTTTACACTTTAGACACAAGTACCAAACTGTTAAACTATGCTATACCCGGCTATGTCCGACTAAGTCCTTACAGTGATATTTTTAATTGCTGCGGCATGCTTAATTATTGGGGGTAGGCCTATCGGGAGTAACGTCCCTGATACATTTGACCAAGTCATTGTATTACTTAATAATGAAATTAAACCGACAAGGACAGACACAACTTGTCATGGGGCAAAACTTGAACGTTTAGTCTAAATATCACGCATTGGCATAAGTTTTTGATCCTGCGGGAGATCAACTTTACAAACTAAATATTGTGGTCTAAAACAACGACAAACTTTTTGTTAAACCTATGAACTTCACTCAACCTTTTTGGTTGACACTTTAGCATGTTTTGTCTCAGGTGCTGTTTGATTCAAGCTCTTATACTTACTGCTTATGTGATGCTACTTGGACATAGGATCAAGAGATATCGCATTTATTACTTCTGCATGTGAACATTTATGATTTTGTTATTCCTGTCATTGTAACGACATTTCATTTTCCGCTGCGTACTCATTAAAGTTAAATTCATCATTTAGTATTGTTCTCGTTTATTATAATATGTTGGTATGTTTTGATATTAGTGACGTTCCTTCCAGACCCTATTGGGAGGACGTTACATGCTAACAGGTGGCGTGAATAGCAACAAAAAGTGGCTGCAGAATGACTATGTTTTGGTGGTGGTATCGACAGAAAACAGCAGCAAAGGCTGCTGTTTGGTTAGGAAGTGGAAACTGATATATATATATATATATATATATATATATATATATATATATATATATATATATATATATATATATATATATATATATATATATATTACTAATTGTAGTAGATGATACATATACTTTGCAAGTGAATGATTTATATAATCACAAGGATTGTTTGATAGCTAGATTGATCGACAAGGAGCACACATAAGAAGAAAATGGGTGTCAACAATTCCAATTAAGGAGGAAGAACAAAAATAAAAAAATAAAAAGTAGTGTTCCTTATTTGACTTTTAATTTATTTTTAATTTTAATTAATAATTAGATATATTAATAATAATAATAAAAATACAAATATTAATAATAGAATTAATGATAATATTAATAATAATATTGATAATAATAATATTTTTAATATTAGTAATGATAATACTCTTAATAATAATAATAATAATAGTAATATTGTTTTTAATCATAATAACAATACTGATAATAATGATATTAATTATTGATATATTGTTTAAAAAAGATAATAGTAATATTAATATATCACAGTAATGCGTAATTATTTACAAATGATTGTTCGTGAGTCGTCGGAACTAGTTGAAGTTAGGTTTAAATTTAGTCAAAATTTTCCGGGTTGTCATAGTACCTACCCGTTAAAAGAAATTTCGTCCCGAAATTTAGTTGTTGCCATCAATCAGTGTTGTTCGTACATAGACGAGGGTATTTACGATTTATTTGGTCTTCACGTTCCCAGGTATACTTGGGGCCTTTCGTGAATTCCAACGGATAGAATATTATTCTGTTTTAAGAGTTTAAATCATACGAACCATAAATTCTACATGTTCTTCGATGACGTGCATTTTATTATTAATGCGGAGATCATTCAAAATGATGATGTTATACAAGTCATTTCAGTAAATTGGATACATGAAATGTGTTATGAATAATATTGAGCTCGTTTAAACCTTGAGCGTTTATGCCACAATATTAGGGTAGACAAAATAGAGAGGACTTCATGAAAATCACAGTCATGAAATTTGATAGAGATCGTCCTTGTTTACAATAAGAATATAGAAATGATGAATATAAGTTGAAAAATAAAGTTTTATCACTATTGAATAATATGGATAAAACGATTCGATTATAGGAAGCATATAAACGAAGCTATCGTAAAAGAGGGAATGAGAAATTTAAATGTTCGCCTTAACTTTTGACGTAGTCACGATTAATTTCTGGAATTCAAGGAATTAAAGGAAATCTTCGTAGTCTATAAGATTTGATTCTACGGTAATTAAGGAATTTTGAGATTTCTTTGATTAAATGCGGTGAATTACCTCGATTGCTGTGTTTGAAATTTTTCTATAAATTAGCTTCTTCCGTTTCATTATCTTCACCACTTCTATACTTTCTTCCTAAATTCATACTTTCAAAGATTGTGAAAATGCTCCATCCAGTTCTCATCCTGGATATTTTTTTGGCTATCGTTCTCTGTCACACCCCAGAGGAATCTGTTTACTTCTACAATTACCTTGGGGTTATAGTGTTTTTAATTCTCCCGTGTCTTTATGTTGCTATACGCATTGATATACACGGTTTGTAATTTCGGGGTTGTTATCGAGCTTTGTATTTTCCCTTATATGTCGGAGCTCTTTGCCTTTTTATTCTCCTCTTGACTCTAAGTAAAGCGAGTAATGGTCCAGAATTTATAGGTATGAAGTTTCGAATGATCATAATATATAAAGTAGAAAGGAAAGGTAATAGCATGATTTGATTTGTCAAATTACCAGAATATCCGGAAAAGACCGAATCATCAAGAAAAATATTTTCTTGATATGTTTAGAGGTTAAATAGAATGTAAGAGTCGTGTAACATGGCGAATGATGATTATAAAGTCTATGAATCATCATCTTCTATTAAAAATTTAGCATGACTTACTGTAATATAATCACGTTGGTCTGACGTCATTATATTATACTAACTCATGCTTCAATTCCCAACACTTCTTTAAAAAATTTATAATTTAAACTTGAATTTTACAGAATATAGAAACTAAAACAGTTTCCTTTATGATGTGATAAAGATATCGCAAAGAGATAATTGATTGAGAACACGAATTTATGAAGATATCTTCAGAAATATAGAGGATATTTATAACGAAAGATACGATGATATCTTTAGAATTCTCTAAGATCAAATGATAATGAGGAAAATTCTCCTGTAAGGATTTAGAATACTTAAAGAGATCTTTTGTGGTTTTCATCAGAAATCGAATATTCTAGATTCTTGGATTGTAGTTTTAGTCCTTGTGATTTGTCTACAGCTTCCTTCATGGTTTGCTCAATCCGTTTTTCAGTTCCAAATCTGAGCTTTTTCAATGCGTCATTCTTCATCATCAATCTTTTGGCCCTTAAGACCAGCTACAATTTTGCTGTTTCCTCTGCATTTAATGCAGTCATATTTGAATCATCGGTTATCAATGGTTTCAAGAAATTTTATTTTTTAGATGATTAAACGCTGATTGTAATCATCAATGGATCTAATGGTTGACGAATAGGCGTTGTTGATTTCAAAAGTAATGAATGGTAATTTCGGTGGTTTGATGTGATAATTCATCATAGAATACGAATTAATATAATTCATGAATGTATTGATCTTTAGGAAGATATCATCTGCTAAAGCTTTACTTGAATTCTGATATGTCAAAATATGTAGTGGTTGTTCTTTAGTGAACGAATACATATATCTTGTGAATGTAAGTAGTATAGTTAATAATTGCTGAATCAGAATGTAAGAATGTACAATGTAATATATTAATGTGAGATATAAATATGTCTCGGGTATTACCTACCCGTTAAAATATTTTCACAATTAACAGTTTGTAGAAAAGAATGTTACAATCTTTATGAAGATATACGTTCATATATGTATTCTTCAGATATAATATAGATTTAATGAGTTAATATAATATTAAAATCATTTGATTTGTGGTTGAAACGAGAATAAATAATCTCCAAAACTTTAGAGATTTCATAATTGTCGCGAAGTATTTCGCTAATGAAGTTATGAATCAAAACTTCATCGTTTGTTGTTATTGATATACCTTGGTATATGATGTTGGTGCTCGTGAAATCCTTGTGAAATTTACAAGACACGAATAACGTTTTCTAGAAAGTTTCGAGTACTTCGAAAATAGGAGTGTAAGATCAAACATGTATTTGAATAATACACTTGGTTTATTATGAAATGGAGTTTATTTTGCTGAAACAGTGATTAACGATTGTTAAGTCATTAACGAAGGATGTACATTATAGCATATTAGTGATATGAATTAACCAAGTAGTACATACTAGTTAAGATTCACACGTAATAGCTTAGTACGAAAAGATTTATTATTGTTCCAAACCATATATATATAAAGTATACATATATAATTTTTCAGGAAGAATGAGTCAATACATCTTAACTCATTATTACTAATCTTCATTGGTATCTATGGGGCGTATGATGTTGATATCCGAGGTACCGAATGTGATGTTGAGGCGTGGGATGCGGATGTTGTTGTGGATGAAGCTGGTGATGTTGGTGGTGATGCTGATGGTACTGTTGGTGCTGGTTATGATGCTGGTGCTGCTGATGCTCTTAGATTTTGCACCATATTCTCCAGAGTCACTACTCGAGCGCGAAGCTTGTTGACTTATTCTATTATTCCGGGATGATTGGCGGTTCGGACAAGGGGATGAATAAGATCTAGAATTCTAGATATTATATAATCATGACGGGATATCCTGGAAATGAGGGTGAAAATAGTGTTCCAAATTGGTTCGCCGGTAAGTGCTTCTGGTTCTTCGCCAATAGGGAAATGTAGTGGGTGAAAAGGATCACCTTCTTCACTTCTTCATTGATTAAGTCGACTACGAACTCATCCCCAATTCATCCAGAAAAGATGATGACTAATTGGTTGGTTTATTCCGGTTACACTGTCTGTGGAGCTCGAGGAATCAAGTGAGAAATCCATATTATGTTATCGGATAAGGGTTTCGATATGAGATGATTTGTTGAATACTGAATGATATATTCGTCTCCTTGAATATTTATATATAGCAAAAAGAATTCCGTAATTTACGGAGGAAATTTAGGAAAAGTGTTAGATAAAGTTTATTGGGATAGATATGATAAGATATGATTTGTCTATATTCTAATAATGGCAGTATGACGTGTTGAGATCATAAAATGATAAGTATGTAATCTAATAATCTTTCGATTAAAGACTTTCAATTTGTATACTTTGATAACCCAATGACATTTTCTGGTTCGCAAACCGATGCATAAAGGCATAAGGCATATAGGTACGTGATATATAACAGGGAGTTATATACGTTTGAGTATGAATAGTAACAATTATAGGAGTTTCAAAAATCATGGATAATGTTTCATGTAATACATATGTAATACACAAAACCATGATAAATGACATAGGAATGTCAAGAATTTCTGAAATCATGGTGTTGCATTTAAATGCGGTGGCGGAATTAGATAATACTTAGAAAAGTGAGCAGAGTTCTTAGATTAGCTCGCCATTCTATGATTCGTAAAGTTTTTAAAGTATAGTGTAGCATTTAACAATTAAAGGCAACAATTAAAGGCACTATAGTCAAGGAAAGTTGTAGTCCTACATTGCTAAGGTACCTAATTGTATAAGGCACACATAAAATGCAATCCTGGTTCTCTACAACAAAACTACTCTGATACCAATCTGTGATGTCCTCCAGATAGGGCCTGGAAGAATAACGTCACTAAATATATCAAATTACAGTTGTATAAATGAGAACGACTCTATATGAGACGTTTTATTGAGTTTTGTAGCGGAAGATAAATAGATTACATTGTATTTAATGAACAATGCATTAAATGTCTTTAGTTGATATGATATGTGATGAAGACTCCAAGCATAGCAAGCAATTATCATCAGCGTAGCAAATGCAAGTCCTTCAAATTATCCATGAATGACTCGTTGAAATGTTGCTTTCAATTAGCAAATACACAGCGAAAGCAATACTTAAGTACCTGAGAATAAACATGCTTTAAAGTGTCAACACGAGGTTGAGTGAGTTCATAGGTTTTTCATAAATAATGATTTCAGTAATAGTGTTAGACCACAAGATTTTTGTTCATAAGCTTGGCCTCGGAGGGACCAATTAGTAGATCTCGCAGATCCAAAAGTTGTTCATAAAGTTGGTCTCGCAGGGACCAAAAAGTAGATCAAGCAGATCCAAAGGTTATTCATAAGCTTGGTCTCACAAGGACCAATTAGTAGATCACGCAGATCCAAAAGTTGTTCATAAGCTTGGTCTCACATGGACCAATTAGTAGATCACGCAGATCCAAAAGTTATTCATAAGCTTGGTCTCACATGGACCAATTAGTAGATTACGCAGATCCAAAAGTTATTCATAAGCTTGGTCTCGCAGGGACCAATTAGTAGATCACGCAGATCCAAAAGTTGTTCAAAGTTTGCCCCAAAGACAAGTTGTGTTTATACTTGTTGGTTAGAGACTTAGTCGGACATAGCCGGGTAGAGCGTAGTTTAAAGTTGGTACTTGTGTCTAGCGTGTAAAATAGTTATAAAAGTTGTGCATGTATTCTCAGCCCAAAAATGTAAAGAGTAAAAGGGATTCAAATAAACTCACGAAAAATCAGTTTTAGTATTTGTATTCATTTCATAAAAATAGTTATAAAAGTTGCGCATGTATTCTCAGCCCAAAAATATATATAAAAAGGGAGCAGATGAACTCACTATACTGTATGATATTTCGTAGTAATTACGAGTATAATGGCACTGAACAAGTGCAGAGTTGTCATCGGATTCACGAACCTATATCAAGTATATATATTAACACATATACTCGTAATCGAATAAGTTTATATATGTTATTTCAATTGTTATATATTTCTGTATATATACTTTTATATATTCTATATATAAGTATTTATTTGATAAAATAATAGTAATAATGATAATGAATAAAGAGTTGTATTATTTTGTAATAATAATAATAATAATATTCATAATGATAATGGTAATAATGTTAATTTTAATAAAATGGTACTTTTATAATTGATAGATTTTTAATAAAAAGAAAATGATAATTTTTAATAAAAATGATACTTTTAATAATAATACTAATTCTTAATAATAATAATAATAATAATAATAATAATAATAATAATAATAATAATAATAATAATAATAATAATAATAATAATAATAATAATAATAATAATAATAATAATAATGGAAATAAAAATATAACTACCTTAGGTTATCAAGCTTTAAGAAAAATAAACGCCCTTGCCAAGGCTCGAACCCGCGACTTCTCGTTAACCCAACACCATACCAAACCATTCCACTGCCCATTCATTTTTATTTAAATTCGTAACACATTTATATTTAACCCAATTATGCTCTGGAAGTCCAACAACAATACTTGGATCATGGCCCAACAGACTTATCAAGATAGCTTCTTTTGTAAAAAAAAATAATTTGCTGTTGCCTGGTATCGAACCCACGACCTCTAGTTTAACTAAACAGCCTTCAGACCAATGAACCATTAATTATTTCATGTATTAACTCGCGTATCTAATTATATATCATATACGAACTGTTAATCATCTTCTCTACCCTCATCATCTTTATCATTACCCATCTATATCATCATCTATAATCATAATCATGACATAATTATAATCATAAGTATAATTATAACCATAATCATAATTATTTCTTAATCATTCTTATCATAATCATCTCCATCATCCTCATCTACATCATCACATCTTAATTATGTATCATTATCATAATCATCGTCAACCTTATTACATCATGCACATCATCATCGCATACATCACCAACATCGAATATCATTATCAACCTCATAACCGTATATCATCTCGTCATCATCAACCTCCACTATTCATCTTCTTCTCCGTTCATCATAATTCTTTATTTCATCATCACCATGGTTGTCATCACAGTATCATCATTATTTCGTTGTCTTATCATGTAATCATAATTACGTTTATCATTATCATCTAAACATGTCCTCCACTGTTTCATTGTTTCTGTAGCGACGAAAATAGCAGCTGCTATATGCAGTTTTTGTGTTTCAAATAGAAAAAGAAAAAAAAGAAGAACATATATATAGTGTGCAGTAGCAGCGTAGCAGCTTTATGGGGGTTTGTTTTGGGTTGCGAAGGTGGCGGTTTGAGGTGGTAACAGGTGGCGTGAATAGCAACAAAAAGTGGCTGCAGAATGACTGTGTTTTGGTGGTGGTTTCAACAGAAAACAGTAGCAAAGGCTGCTGTTCGGTTATTAAGTGGAAAATATATATATATATATATATATATATATATATATATATATATATATATATATATATATATATATATATATATATATATATATATATATATATATATATATATATATATATATATATATATATATATATATATATATATATATTTTTACTAATTGTAGTAGATGATGCATATACTTTGCAAGTGAATGATTTATATAATCACAAGGATTGTTTGATAGCTAGATTGATCGACAAGGAGTACACATAAGAATAAAATGGGTGTCAACAATTCCAATTAAGGAGGAAGAAAAAAATGAAAAAAATAAAAAGCAGTACTCCTTATTTGACTTTTAATTTATTTTTAATTTTAATTAATAATTAGATATATTAATAATAATAATAAAAATATAAATAATAATAATAGAATTAATGATAATATTAATAATAATATTGATAATAATAATATTTTTAATATTAGTAATGATAATACTCTTAATAATAATAATAGTAATATTGTTTTTAATCATAGTAACAATACTGATAATAATGATATTAATTATTGATATATTGTTTATAAAAGATAATAGTAATATTAATATATCACAGTAATGCGTAATTATTTACAAATGCTTGTTCGTGAGTCGTCGGAACTAGTTGAAGTTAGGTTTAAATTTAGTCGAAATTTTCCGGGTTGTCATAATGGAGGATACATGATTGATTCTGATATGCCTGAAGAACTCACTGAAAACTGATTAATACGTTCATCCTGTGTTCTATCAAAATATGCAAGAGTCCGGGGAGAGATAGGTGATTGAACAAACAGATGATCTCCTCTGCCCCAGACTGTAAAATCAGCAGGATCAATAGTATCAATATCTTGTTTAACATCCAGCTCAGCCCCTTGGCTGGGTCTTCAACACTTGTTTCACCCAGCAGCTCACTACTGGCTGGGTCTTCTATCACAGCACTCCTTGCTGTGTCTTCAGTACCAGTTGACTGGTTAGTATCAGCTGGCACAACTGCCACATTATCTTCATCAGCTGCCTCAAATAGGGGTCCTTTTCTTAGGGGCTGGTTGTCCCTAGGAGTAGATTTCACCCTTTGTTTGTCGATTGACATGGGTTCAGCTGATAGTTCTTGTGTTGATACTGGTTCTTGTGGAGGCAGATAGGGAACAATAGCAAGATGCTCCCCCTTAACATCATCATCATCAAGGTCTATTATTTCTGCTGGCTGTTGTTGTGTAGCTTGCTGAGCAGAAGATGCTGGTTGAGAAGATGAGCTAGTTTCTAACATTGCATCTAGCCATTTCATGAACACGTCAGCTCTTACTCCTCCTGACCCCGTGGATGGCAGATAATCTTTTATTTCTTCAGGAGTCATTCATTTGATCCTGTCTGCTCGCTTAGCATACAGCTTTGCCCTTTTCTTGACATACTTAACCATGAACTTAGCGTTTCTTTTACGAGCATCTCTTTTGTACTTTTTAATGCTGAGTAGTTCATCATTAATATCCAACTTTTCTGGGACCAGCTTCTTCTATGTTCAATCTGTGTTTTTTACGAGCAACATAACCTCCCATTTGGCTTTAAAGGCATCATTTAAATCTTGCCGTCTCTTCTGATGTCTCTCAAGTTTTCTTTTCATTTTCCTTTCAATCGTCTGAGAGACAACAAAAGATTCAGCAACAGCCAGCTCAGAAACATCACTGGGCTTACTGCTAGAACCAATATCATCCACTGATGTTGCAGACACACTGGGTTGAGATTCACCAGCTGCCTGTATACCAGCTTCAGTATGAGCGTTGCTGGGCTTAGTGCCAGCACCTTGACCAGTGCTAGTACCATCATCATCACCATCTCTCCTTTTCTGTTTAGGAGCCTTTTTATGCTCACGCTCTCCCTCAGATTGTTTTCTCTTTTTGGACTTCTTTTTAGACTTCTTCTCCCCCTTTTTGTCATCAGCATGGGCAGAAGGGTGATCAGGAGAAACCTGTGCATCAAGGTCACTATCTGACTTAGGAACTGAATATGCAAAGTTATTCCAGTCAGCATCAGCAGGAGAAAGATGGGCACCAGGATCTACACCATATTATCGGAGACACGGATTTGAAGATCTAACTTCATTTCTTGAAACACCCATGGCCATTTGATTAACAGTGGCCCTAACATCTGCTTGTAGGGCAGCCATTTATTGCATAGTCTCCACCAATTGAAGATAAGCAGAGATAGGAACCATATTAGCCATTTGCTATTCCTGCGAATCTAACCTCTCTGTCAATACCTGATTCTCTTCATTAAGAAAAAGATTCCTTCGATTAGCAGCATCAAGATCAGTTTGAAGACAGGCAATATGATCAGCATATTCATTATGAGAGATGATTCGCCTTTTGAGATCCTCCTCATCTTTATATTGTTTGACAATAGCTTCCACTACTAGATCAGCAAAAGCACATACTTGTTTGAGCTGGTTTTCAATGGTAGAAGTGGTAACCTCCCCAGCTCTGCATATGGCTTCAGTCATTCTATCAACAATAGCAGAGTGAATGGTGCTTTGTAGATCTGGTGTAACTTCGGCTAACGTCTTATAGACAGACAGAGTGGAGATGGCAGCAACCTCATCAGCATTAAAACTGCTGGTTGAGGGGCGATCACTAGCAGCTAACATAGGAATACCTCCGTGGGGTGGTGGAGGTGGAAGGTCAGAATCTGACTCGTCACCATGATCACCATCATTTTTACCTTCACCCGAAGGTTTAGAACCACTGGTATCCTTGTCAGTATCATTAGCAGCATCATCAGTTAGATCCACTAGTTTGTCTTTGGAACCAATCACATTATCATGAGTGACTGGTCCGCCCTTACCAGTACCTTTATCAGCATCACCATCAGATGAAGAAGATGATGAGGAAGAAGCTGATGAATCAGAAGGTACTGGCGAATCAGGGACATTTTGCATAACACATTTACCAGTAGCAGGATCTATGATGAACTTGAGAGGCCTCCATGTACCAGGCCATGGAGAAGCAGCTGGAGCCATACCAAAGTAGTGATAGTATGGCTGCTCATTAACTTGTTGTAGTGTGGCCAACCTCTCATATACCTCTTCTCTTGCTGGTCGATCAAGCTGAGATAATAGCTCAGTCAGCTCCTCTTCTGGTAATTTACTGGCTGAGACTATAGCACTTTGGGGATCAATAGTCAGCTGATCCACCAGCAAAGCAACTCTGGGAGTGATGGATGCTCCTCTATAGATGAAGTTAGGAACAACTTCATCAGGATCTGGTACCTGGCACACATATGGTTTCTTCTCAGCAGAGGCAGTAGCCTGAGAAGAATCAATGGTGGCAGTAGTAGAGGTACCAGCATCCATAGTGGGTTCCGTAGAACTAGTGACATGTGCAGAATAGGCATCATTTGCTGTGATAAGCTCATCAGTAAGCACCACGTCATCTTGGTCACCACCTGTGATAATCTCCTCAATAGAAGCAGTTGGAGGAGTAACAGTGGTAGTGCAAGAAATATCAACATCAAGAACCTCCTTAATAATATTACCAATGACCTTTTCAAGTATAGGAGGAGGTTCCATTATCATCTCTCCTCAACCACTTCAGAATCAGTGGTTGAAGTAGCAATACCAGAGACAGTAGGAGGAGTAACAGAAATATCAGCAGTAACTAACTCCTCATTATCAGTAAGAACAGTGGAACCAGCAACCACATTGTCTCCAGTAGAGCCAGCAGCAGTAGAAGCAACAGTACTAGTATCAGTACCACCAGTAGACAAATCAGTAGCACCAATGCCAGTAGCAGAAACGGAGAGATCATTAGTAGAAACAATAACATGCTTTTCTTGCGCCCCCTCTTCCTGTTCATCTACCCTGCTAAGAACGGAAACAAAAGAACATTTTATGTTAACAACTGCAGAACTAAATAAATTTGACTCAACAATTGCATCGGTTGTTGGTCTCTGGGGACAGACTGGTGATTTAGTCAGCCCTTCGATTGAGATAGAGTTAGGTGTCTGTAAGTACAACTGTGACTCTGCTGATTCACTGGCAACACATGTTAAACCAGATAGTGTAAGAGTTCTGATTAGTAATGATGTAGGAGTGAGACTCTTAGCATGATCCAAGTAACATTCAGGCTAAGCAATGGCTTGAGCTGATACAACACGATGAGGATCCAGCTCAAGACTACTTTGGGGGTCAGTTATGTTTTCTGCTAATTGTACTGTCAGCAGAGGATATTGCATGATGTTCAATTTAGAAAAATGTGGAAGTGCCTGGTTAGAAGAGTATGGGTTGCTACTCTTCTTAACACTAGTTTTAAAACCAGTCAGCTTGGGAGTAAAGGATGTGCCTTTAACTCCACTTTCATTTTTCAAGTTAGCAGTTAAAATATTTTTAATTAAGTTAGAGATTTCCGCTGTTTGGTCTAGAGACGCACCAGGTTCCATAGCACCTTTCTTTTCAGAAGCAGCAGTTGAGACTGGGGCAATCCCTCCCGTAGTTTGCTTGGAGCCAGCTTTAGCTCGTTTGGATTTGCCTGTTACCAAGAAATAGTTAAGCAACAGATTCCAATACTAGAAGTGGGTAGTCAGTATATAAGACTAGGGCTGTTCTTTATGATCAGAGAGCACTAGATTCTAATACAACTACTGCTTTACCAGTATGTGAGACGGTGGCTGTACTAGTTGAGGTAGCTGGCTTCTTCCTTTTTACAGCTGGCTTTCACTGAGGTCCCTCCCCCTCAGCTGGTGCAACACCAGAGGCAGTCGTTTGGGCAACTCCACCTTGAGCAGCGAGATACTCAAGAATTACTGGCGTCAAAGCAGCATATGGAGCAGTAAGTTTATCCTTTGGCATCCCCCCTTGATTTAGAGGCAGGTCAAATGATTCATCAACGATCTGCTGGTAAGCTTCACCCAGCTCATTTTCAAAAACCAGGCTCAAGAATCTTGGAAAGGGGATTAAGTGTATTCGTTTAGGTGCTAGCACCATGTCCCTTAACCTGAGGTAGATCTCAGCTGCGTAGTCAATGTTCATGTTGAACAACAAACTATGACCAATTTTGAGCTCAAAGTCTGAGCATTGATCGAAACTATCGGACTTTTGGCTGATACACTGGGTCAGCAGCCCGAAAAAGTAATACCACACCGGTGGCATGTTCTTCCTTAGCGGCGTATGAGCAATTGCACCATCATATCCGATTGTCTCCAGCACTTACCTCCTAAAATCATCGCTCGTCAGTGAATTAACATATGGACCACCGGGTAATTGAAGGGCATGACGGATGGCATCAACAGTGATCGAGTAGTTTAGGGTTTCAGTCACCATACCATGAATACAAGGAGCATTCTCTTGAGTGGTGGCCATGGTGGCAGTATACCAGAATCTCGCTAAACAGGCCGGATAGAGGCGAGAAGGAACTCCGGTGATGGATCTTGCCAAGGGGCATCGCCTGATGTAGTCGATCAAAGCCTCATAGCCAATGTTGGCTTTAGACTTGGGAATAGAGAGAGCGTGTGCTGCATTGCCTCTGGAAAGGCGAATCAGTGCATGGTCTGGTGCATTAGCAGCCCTGATCAGGTTGGGGTGAAGATTGAACAATGGACCCTGTACAACTTGTTCCTCAATGACCGGTGGAGGGTGTTGTTCCAGTTGTTGTGGTTCCACCACTTGTTGTTGCTGTTGTTATTCCTCTGGCTGATTCTCAGCAGGTGGTAATTGGTGTTGTTGTTCTGCCATTGATGAGATGTTGAAGATGAATGTATGAAAGATTTGAAGATTTGGGAATTTTAGAGAGAGGAGTGTGTATTTGAAAGGTAAATCAAAGAGTTAATAACCGAAGGTTATTATGTGGAGTTGATCACCTTATTTAACCTTTCGGATTGGTGGAAAAAGTGCAGGAGAGAGAAATTGGCAACTGTCATCTGCAGGCGCGTGGGTAGATGTGACAGACTGGCACGTTTTTGAGGGGACACAGACTGTTGACATGACGTTTAATCAGCTTGAACACTCATACCTCCCATTAAGCATTAAATGCAGCAGTTTTCAATTCAATTTGAAGTTAAAAACCATAAGATAAATTTTGTATTAAATACAAAAATTCTTTGTGACATTTAATATGTAATGAATTTAATTTTAAATCATTGGGAGTAAATGAGTTTCAGATTTAAGGTATCATTTAAGTATTGTGAGCTATTTATTATTTCGTTTTGAACATTGAATAACTATGATATAAAAGACCTTGTTGTGCTGACTGTTTGACATGTAGGCAGTAAGTGAAAGAATTTGTGACTTACTGGTTTGCCCTACATGTTGTAGAGCCAGCACACCAACAAAGCTGCCTTTTATTTTAAAGTTCAAGCATACCCAGCTCAGAGATGAGATAGTTAAAATGTTTCTCATCTAAGGGCTTTGTGAAAAGATCTGCTAACTGCTGGTCTGTTGAAATAAAATGTAGCTCCACATCTCCTTTCTGAACATGATCCCTTATGAAATGATACCGAACGTCAATGTGCTTTATTCTAGAATGCATCACAGGATTGTTGGTAATAGCAATAACACTTGTGTTGTCACAGTAGATTGGACACAGTACAACTACCAGCAGAAACATATTCTGCCTCAGTAGTAGATGTGGACACAGTATTTTTCTTTTTGCTCGTCCAGCTTACTAGCCTACCACCCAGTAACTGGCAACCACCAGTAGTACTTTTCCTGTCTATTTTAAACCCTGCAAAGTCAGCATCTGAATACCCAATTAGCTCAAAATCCTGGTCTTTGGGATACCAAAGACCACGTTTAGCAGTACTTTTCAGATACCTAAATATCCTTTTTACTGCTAGCAAGTGTGACTCTTTAGGATCAGCTTAATATCTGGCACAAAGATATGTGGCAAACATAATATCTGGTCTGCTAGCTGTAAGATAAAGTAGGGATCCAATCATACCTCTATATTCAGTGATATTGACTGGTTCACCATTGGGATCATCATCTATTTTAATAGATGCTGCCATTGGGGTCCCTATATCTTTTAAATAGGTCAGACCAAATTTCTTTAACATATCTTTGATATATTTATCTTGACTTATAAAAATTTCATCATCAAGTTGTTTAATTTGCAATCCTAACAAGTATTGCAAATCTCTTTGTAAGCTCATTTCATATGTCTTTGACATAAGTTTTGAAAAATCTTGACAATGTTTCTCATTTTTAGATCCATAAATAATATCATCCACATATATCTATACCAGCAAGAGATCACCATCTATCTCTTTTGAGAATAGAGTGGTATCAATTGTTCCAACTTTAAAACATATACCAGTGAGATACACATGAAGTGTCTCATACCATGCTCTTGGTGCCTGTTTTAGGCCATATAGAGCTTTGTCTAACTTGTAGACATGGTCTGAATATTTACTGCTTACAAAACCAGGAGGCTGTTTGACATAGACTTCTTCTTGCAGCTTCCCATTTAGAAATGCAGAATTAACATCCATCTGGAATACCCTAAAGTTCATCTTAGCAGCATATGCCAAGAACAATCTAATAGCTTCCATCCTAGCCACTGGAGCATATGTCTCTCTAAAATCCAATCTTTCTTCCTGTTTGAAACCCTGAGCTACCAATCTAGCTTTGTTTCCGATCACAATCCCATCTTCATCCATCTTATTCTTGAAGACCCACTTGGTACCAATGATCTTCTTAGTTTCATCATCAGGTTTAGGTACCAATGTCCAAACCTTATTCCTATCAAACTGGGAGATCTCTTCTTTCATAGCTCCTGCCTAGCTTGGATCTTTTATTGCTTCATCAGGACATGTAGGTTCAGTGGTAGACACAAAGTTTACATGCATACAAAAGTTTCTGGTTGTATGTCTTCTTGTTTTAACACCGCTTGCCAGATTACCAATAACTTGTTCAATTGGATGCTCCTTTGTCCATCTAGTGTTATGAACAGGTGAGCTTGTTGTGGAACACACAACATCTTGATCATCAACTGGCTCAGAGGAATGAGCAGCAGTGGGAGATAGCTATTCATTATGAGTGTAACCAGTACCAGCTTGAGATCCTTCAGAATCAGTAGACCTATGCTCCAGTTGTAAAACTTCAGTAGAGCTAGTAGGTCCACATGGTTTAGACATAGATGGAACAGAGTGTTCCATCTCATCATCAGAGAACCCAGCAACATGGATTGGTGAGGGATTTGCTGCTGGTTCTTCTTCGCCATCAAGAGCTTGCTGAGTTGGCTCTTCAAACAGTAACTCCTCATCTTCTTGACTAGAAAATTAAGTAGGGGCAGCTTCATCAAATGTAACATTAATGGATTCTTCAAAACAGCCCCTTCTTTTATTGAAAACCCTGTATGCCTTTGACATGTTGGAATATCCCACGAATATACCTTCATCAGCCTTAGCATCAAACTTGCCTAGCTGATCCCTATTGTTTAGAATAAAACAGGAAGTGCCAAATACATGAAGAAATGAAGTTGAGGGTCTTATGCCTTTGAGAACTTCATAAGCAGTTTTCTAATGTCTTTTCACAATTAAAGATCTATTCTGGGTAAAACAAGCAGTGTTCACAGCTTCTGCCCAATATGAATTTTTCAGCCCAGACTCAGCCAACATAGATCTTGAAATGTCCCGTTCTTATTGATTAAAAACGTTCCATATTAATTGATTTCGTTGCGAGGTTTTGACCTCTATATGAGACGTTTTTCAAAGACTGCATTCATTTTTAAACAAACCATAACCTTTATTTCATCAATAAAGGTTTAAAAAGCTTTACGTAGATTATCAAATAATGATAATCTAAAATATCCTGTTTACACACGACCATTACATAATGGTTTACAATACAAATATGTTACAACAAAATAAGTTTCTTGAATGCAGTTTTTACACAATATCATACAAGCATGGACTCCAAATCTTGTCCTTATTTAAGTATGCGACAGCGGAAGCTCTTAATAATCACCTGAGAATAAACATGCTTAAAACGTCAACAAAAATGTTGGTGAGTTATAGGTTTAACCTATATATATCAAATCGTAACAATAGACCACAAGATTTCATATTTCAATACACATCCCATACATAGAGATAAAAATCATTCATATGGTGAACACCTGGTAACCGACAATAACAAGATGCATATATAAGAATATCCCCATCATTCCGGGACACCCTTCGGATATGATATAAATTTCGAAGTACTAAAGCATCCGGTACTTTGGATGGGGTTTGTTAGGCCCAATAGATCTATCTTTAGGATTCGCGTCAATTAGGGTGTCTGTTCCCTAATTCTTAGATTACCAGACTTAATAAAAAGGGGCATATTCGATTTCGATAATTCAACCATAGAATGTAGTTTCACGTACTTGTGTCTATTTTGTAAATCATTTATAAAACCTGCATGTATTCTCATCCCAAAAATATTAGATTTTAAAAGTGGGACTATAACTCACTTTCACAGATTTTTTACTTCGTCGGGAAGTAAGACTTGGCCACTGGTTGATTCACGAACCTATAACAATATATACATATATATCAAAGTATGTTCAAAATATATTTACAACACTTTTAATATATTTTGATGTTTTAAGTTTATTAAGTCAGCTGTCCTCGTTAGTAACCTACAACTAGTTGTCCACAGTTAGATGTACAGAAATAAATCGATAAATATTATCTTGAATCAATCCACGACCCATTGTATACGTATCTCAGTATTGATCACAACTCAAACTATATATATTTTGGAATCAACCTCAACCCTGTATAGCTAACTCCAACATTCACATATAGAGTGTCTATGGTTGTTCCGAAATATATATAGATGTGTCGACATGATAGGTCGAAACATTGTATACGTGTCTATGGTATCTCAAGATTACATAATATATAATACAAGTTGATTAAGTTATGGTTGGAATAGATTTGTTACCAATTTTCACGTAGCTAAAATGAGAAAAATTATCCAATCTTGTTTTACCCATAACTTCTTCATTTTAAATCCGTTTTGAGTGAATCAAATTGCTATGGTTTCATATTGAACTCTATTTTATGAATCTAAACAAAAAAAGTATAGGTTTCTAGTCGGAAAAATAAGTTACAAGTCGTTTTTGTAAAGGTAGTCATTTCAGTCGAAAGAACGACGTCTAGATGACCATTTTAGAAAACATACTTTCACTTTGAGTTTAACCATAATTTTTGGATATAGTTTCATGTTCATAATAAAAATCATTTTCTCAGAATAACAACTTTTAAATCAAAGTTTATCATAGTTTTTAATTAACTAACCCAAAACAGCCCGCGGTGTTACTACGACGGCGTAAATCCGGTTTTACGGTGTTTTTCGTGTTTCCAGGTTTTAAATCATTAAGTTAGCATATCATATAGATATAGAACATGTGTTTAGTTGATTTTAAAAGTCAAGTTAGAAGGATTAACTTTTGTTTGCGAACAAGTTTAGAATTAACTAAACTATGTTCTAGTGATTACAAGTTTAAACCTTCGAATAAGATAGCTTTATATGTATGAATCGAATGATGTTATGAACATCATTACTACCTTAAGTTCCTTGGATGAACCTACTGGAAAAGTGAAAAATGGATCTAGCTTCAATGGATCCTTGGATGGCTCAAAGTTCTTGAAGCAAAATCATGACACGAAAACAAGTTCAAGTAAGATCATCACTTGAAATAAGATTGTTATAGTTATAGAAATTGAACCAAAGTTTTAATATGATTATTACCTTGTATTAGAATGATAACCTACTGTAAGAAACAAAGATTTCTTGAGGTTGGATGATCACCTTACAAGATTGGAAGTGAGCTAGCAAACTTGAAAGTATTCTTGATTTTATGAAACTAGAACTTTTGGAATTTATGAAGAACACTTAGAACTTGAAGATAGAACTTGAGAGAGTTCAATTAGATGAAGAAAATTGAAGAATGAAAGTGTTTGTAGGTGTTTTTGGTCGTTGGTGTATGGATTAGATATAAAGGATATGTAATTTTGTTTTCATGTAAATAAGTCATGAATGATTACTCATATTTTTGTAATCTTATGAGATATTTCATGCTAGTTGCCAAATGATGGTTCCCACATGTGTTAGGTGACTCACATGGGCTGCTAAGAGCTGATCATTGGAGTGTATATACCAATAGTACATACATCTAAAAGCTGTGTATTGTACGAGTACGAATACGGGTGCATACGAGTAGAATTGTTGATGAAACTGAACGAGAATGTAATTGTAAGCATTTTTGTTAAGTAGAAGTATTTTGATAAGTGTATTGAAGTCTTTAAAAAGTGTATAAATACATATTAAAACACTACATGTATATACATTTTAACTGAGTCGTTAAGTCATCGTTAGTCGTTACATGTAAGTGTTGTTTTGAAACCTTTAGGTTAACGATCTTGTTAAATGTTGTTAACCCAATGTTTATAATATCAAAAAAGATTTTAAATTATTATATTATCATGATATTATGATGTACGAATATCTCTTAATATGATATATATACATTAAATGTCGTTACAACGATAAACGTTATATATATGTCTCGTTTCAAAATCATTAAGTTAGTAGTCTTGTTTTTACATATGTAGTTCATTGTTAATATAATTAATGATATGTTTACTTATCATAATATCATGTTAACTATATATATAACCATATATATGTCATCATATAGTTTTTTTACAAGTTCTAACGTTCGTGAATCACCGGTCAACTTGGGTGGTCAATTGTCTATATGAAACCTATTTCAATTAATCAAGTCTTAACCAGTATGATTGCTTAACATGTTGGAAACATTTAATCATGTAAATATCAATCTCAATTAATATATATAAACATGGAAAAGTTCGGGTGACTACAGTACCTACCCGTTAAATAAATTTCGTCCCGAAATTTTAAGCTGTTGAAGGTGTTGACGAATCTTCTGGAAATAGATGCGGGTATTTCTTCTTCATCTGATCTTCACGCTCCCAGGTGAACTCGGGTCATCTACGAGCATTCCATCGAACCTTAACAATTGGTATCTTGTTTTGCTTAAGTCTTTTAACCTCACGATCCATTATTTCGACTGGTTCTTCGATGAATTGGAGTTTTTCGTTGATTTGGATTTCATCTAACGGAATAGTGAGATCTTCTTTAGCAAAACATTTCTTCAAATTCGAGACGTGGAAAGTGTTATGTACAGCCGCGAGTTGTTGAGGTAACTCAAGTCGGTAAGCTACTGGTCCGACACGATCAATAATCTTGAATGGTCCAATATACCTTGGATTTAATTTCCCTCGTTTACCAAATCGAACAACGCCTTTCCAAGGTGAAACTTTAAGCATGACCATCTCTCCAATTTCAAATTCTATATCTTTTCTTTTAATGTCAGCGTAGCTCTTTTGTCGACTTTGGGCGGTTTTCAACCGTTGTTGAATTTGGATGATCTTCTCGGTAGTTTCTTGTATAATCTCCGGACCCGTAATCTGTCTATCCCCCACCTCACTCCAACAAATCGGAGACCTGCACTTTCTACCATAAAGTGCTTCAAACGGCGCCATCTCAATGCTTGAATGGTAGCTGTTGTTGTAGGAAAATTCTGCTAACGGTAGATGTCGATCCCAACTGTTTCCGAAATCAATAACACATGCTCGTAGCATGTCTTCAAGCGTTTGTATCGTCCTTTCGCTCTGCCCATCAGTTTGTGGATGATAGGCAGTACTCATGTCTAGACGAGTTCCTAATGCTTGCTGTAATGTCTGCCAGAATCTTGAAATAAATCTGCCATCCCTATCAGAGATAATAGAGATTGGTATTCCATGTCTGGAGATGACTTCCTTCAAATACAGTCGTGCTAACTTCTCCATCTTGTCATCTTCTCTTATTGGTAGGAAGTGTGCTGATTTGGTGAGACGATCAACTATTACCCAAATAGTATCAAAACCACTTGCAGTCCTTGGCAATTTAGTGATGAAATCCATGGTAATGTTTTCCCATTTCCATTCCGGGATTTCGGGTTGTTGAAGTAGACCTGATGGTTTCTGATGCTCAGCTTTGACCTTAGAACACGTCAAACATTCTCCTACGTATTTAGCAACATCGGCTTTCATACCCGGCCACCAAAAATGTTTCTTGAGATCCTTGTACATCTTCCCCGTTCCAGGATGTATTGAGTATCTGGTTTTATGAGCTTCTCTAAGTACCATTTCTCTCATATCTCCAAATTTTGGTACCCAAATCCTTTCAGCCCTATACCGGGTTCCGTCTTCCCGAATATTAAGATGCTTCTCCGATCCTTTGGGTATTTCATCCTTTAAATTTCCCTCTTTTAAAACTCCTTGTTGCGCCTCCTTTATTTGAGTAGTAATGTTATTATGAATCATTATATTCATAGATTTTACTCGAATGGGTTCTCTATCCTTCCTGCTCAAGGCATCGGCTACCACATTTGCCTTCCCCGGGTGGTAACGAATCTCAAAATCGTAATCATTCAATAATTCAATCCACCTACGCTGCCTCATATTCAGTTGTTTCTGATTAAATATGTGTTGAAGACTTTTGTGGTCGGTATATATAATACTTTTGACCCCATATAAGTAGTGCCTCCAAGTCTTTAATGCAAAAACAACCGCGCCTAATTCCAAATCATGCGTCGTATAATTTTGTTCGTGAATCTTCAATTGTCTAGACGCATAAGCAATCACCTTCGTTCGTTGCATTAATACACAACCGAGACCTTGCTTTGATGCGTCACAATAAATCACAAAATCATCATTCCCTTCAGGCAATGACAATATAGGTGCCGTAGTTAGCTTTTTCTTCAATAACTGAAACGCTTTCTCTTGTTCATCATTCCATTCAAATTTCTTCCCTTTATGCGTTAATGCAGTCAAGGGTTTTGCTATTCTGGAAAAGTCTTGGATGAACCTTCTGTAGTAACCAGCTAGTCCTAAAAACTGGCGTATGTGTTTCGGAGTTTTCGGGGTTTCCCACTTTTCAACAGTTTCTATCTTTGCCGGATCCACCTTAATACCTTCTTTGTTCACTATGTGATCGAGGAATTGAACTTCTTCCAACCAAAATGCACACTTTGAAAACTTAGCGTACAATTCTTCCTTCCTCAATACTTCTAACACCTTTCTCAAATGTTCACCGTGTTCTTGGTCATTCTTTGAGTAAATAAGTATGTCATCAATGAAAACAATGACAAACTTGTCAAGGTATGGTCCACACACTCGGTTCATAAGGTCCATGAACACAGCTGGTGCATTAGTTAAACCAAACGGCATGACCATAAACTCGTAATGACCGTAACGTGTTCTGAAAGCAGTCTTTGGAATATCATCTTCTTTCACCCGCATTTGATGATACCCGGAACGTAAGTCAATCTTTGAATAAACAGACGAGCCTTGTAGTTGATCAAATAAGTCGTCGATTCTCGGTAGTGGGTAGCGGTTCTTGATGGTAAGTTTGTTCAACTCTCGGTAGTCGATACACAACCTGAATGTACCATCTTTCTTCTTGACAAACAAAACAGGAGCTCCCCACGGTGATGTGCTTGGTCGAATGAAACCACGCTCTAAAAGTTCTTGTAATTGGCTTTGCAGTTCTTTCATCTCGCTGGGTGCGAGTCTGTAAGGAGCACGAGCTATTGGTGCAGCTCCTGGTACAAGATCTATTTGAAATTCAACGGATCGATGTGGGGGTAATCCCGGTAATTCTTTCGGAAATACATCGGGAAATTCTTTTGCAATGGGAACATCATTGATGCTCTTTTCTTCAGTTTGTACTTTCTCGACGTGTGCTAGAACAGCATAGCAACCTTTTCTTATTAGTTTTTGTGCCTTCAAATTACTAATAAGATGTAGCTTCGTGTTGCCCTTTTCTCCGTACACCATTAAGGGTTTTCCTTTTTCTCGTATAATGCGAATTGCATTTTTGTAACAAACGATCTCCGCTTTCACTTCTTTCAACCAGTCCATACCGATTATCACATCAAAACTCCCTAACTCTACTGGTATCAAATCAATCTTAAATGTTTCGCTAACCAGTTTAATTTCTCGATTCCGACATATATTATCTGCTGAAATTAATTTACCATTTGCTAATTCGAGTAAAAATTTACTATCCAAAGGCGTCAATGGACAACTTAATTTAGCACAAAAATCTCTACTCATATAGCTTCTATCCGCACCCGAATCAAATAAAACGTAAGCAGATTTATTGTCAATAAGAAACGTACCCGTAACAAGCTCCGGGTCTTCCTGTGCCTCTACCGCATTAATATTGAAAACTCTTCCACGGCCTTGTCCATTCGTGTTCTCTTGGTTCGGGCAATTTCTAATAATGTGGCCTGGTTTTCCACATTTATAACAAACTACATTGGCATAACTTGCTCCGACACTACTTGCTCCGCCATTACTCGTTCCAACACCATTTGTTCCTTTCGTTCTATTAACCCCTGGTCCGTAGACCTCACACTTCGCCGCGCTATGACCATTTCTTTTACACTTGTTGCAAAATTTGGTGCAGAACCCCGAGTGATTCTTTTCACACCTTTGGCATAGTTGCTTCTGATTGTTGTTGTTGTTGCGGTTATTATTGTTGTTGGGATGATTGTTGTAGTTGCTGTTGTTGTTGTTGTTGTTGTTGTTGTTGGGCCGTTTGTTGTAGTTGCGATTGATGTTGCGATTGTTGGGATAATTGTTGCGATTATTGTTGTAATTGCTGTTGTTGTTGTATTGGTGATTCTTATCACCGTTTTCCTCCCACTTTCTTTTGACTTGCTTCACATTGGCCTCTTCAGCAGTCTGTTCTTTAATTCTTTCTTCAATCTGGTTCACTAGTTTGTGAGCCATTCTACATGCCTGTTGTATGGAGGCGGGCTCGTGTGAACTTATATCTTCTTGGATTCTTTCCGGTAATCCTTTCACAAACGCGTCGATCTTCTCTTCCTCATCTTCGAATGCTCCCGGACACAATAGGCACAATTCTGTGAATCGTCTTTCGTACGTGGTAATATCAAATCCTTGGGTTCGTAACCCTCTAAGTTCTGTCTTGAGCTTATTGACCTCGGTTCTGGGACGGTACTTCTCGTTCATCAAGTGCTTGAATGCTGACCACGGTAGTGCGTACGCATCATCTTGTCCCACTTGCTCTAGATAGGTATTCCACCATGTTAACGCAGAACCTGTGAAGGTATGCGTAGCGTACTTCACTTTGTCCTCTTCAGTACACTTACTTATGGCAAACACCGATTCAACCTTCTCGGTCCACCGTTTCAATCCGATCGGTCCTTCGGTTCCATCAAATTCCAAAGGTTTGCAGGCAGTGAATTCTTTGTAGGTGCATCCTACACGATTTCCTGTACTGCTAGATCCAAGGTTATTGTTGGTATGTAGCGCAGCCTGTACTGCGGCTATGTTTGAAGCTAGAAAAGTACGGAATTCCTCTTCATTCATATTCACGGTGTGTCGAGTAGTCGGTGCCATTTCCTTCAAAATAGTTAAATGGAACAAGTTAATCATACAGAATATTAAGAGTAGTTAATAGTATTTCGTAGCATAATATGAACTCATTTATAAAAGCTTTTTCTTCATATTAGCGTTTTATAAGTTTAAATTCGGGTAGTACCTACCCGTTAAGTTCATACTTAGTAGCTAATATACAATTCAACTACTACAATTCTATATGAAAAACTGATTATAATAATATTTCGCGTTCAAACTTTTATACAATATTTTACAAACTTACAATACCGCTTATTTTACATAAAGCATGAAATATAGCACACAATAACTTTGATACAAGATAGTTGTGAAGACAATTCTAGCTAGTACACAAGTCGTTCAGCAAAGGCAATAAAGACACGTAATTCATACGTCCAGAAACAAGTCATGCATTCTGGTTTTACTAGGACTACTTCCCATCCTTGGTCTTGTGCAACATAACCGTTATGGCCGTTGATAAGACAGCGTGTTGTAACGTCATCAAAGGGACGAGGGTTACGTAATGTCCAACAGTCCCGTAATAATCTAAAAACCTCATTTCTTACCCCAATTACCGACTCCGTCACTTGTGGAAACATTTTGTTTAATAGTTGTAGCCCGATGTTCTTGTTCTCACTTTGGTGAGAAGCGAACATTACTAATCCGTAAGCATAACATGCTTCTTTATGTTGCATGTTAGCCGCTTTTTCTAAATCACGAAGTCCAATATTCGGATATATTGAGTCAAAATAATTTCTTAACCCGTTGCGTAAAATAGCATTTGGGTTCCCCGCAATATATGCGTCAAAGTAAACACATCGTAACTTATGGGTTTCCCAATGTGATATCCCCCATCTTTCAAACGAAAGTCTCTTATAAACCAAGACATTCTTGGAACGTTCTTCGAATGTCTTACAAACTGATCTCGCCTTAAATAGTTGTGCCGAAGAATTCTGGCCGACTCTAGACAAGATTTCATCAATCATGTCTCCGGGTAGGTCTCTTAAAATATTGGGTTGTCTATCCATTTTGTGTTTTTAAACTGTAAAATAGACAAGAGTTAGATTCATAAAAAAAATACTTATTAATACAAGCAATTTTTACATATATCATAAAGCATAAGAACACTATATTCCATATATTACACCACACGAATACGAGCCAAGTTTCTAGGGATATATGATGTTCCCCTAATACGAGCCGTCGTTGTCCACATTGGTTTAGAAAAACCTGGTGGTTTAGAGGTTCCCGGGTCATTGTTACAACTTAAGGACTTCGGCGGTTGACGATACATATAAAGTTCATCGGGGTTGGAATTAGATTTCTCTATTTTTATGCCCTTTCCCTTATTATTTTCTTTTGCCTTTTTAAATTCAGTTGGGGTAATTTCTATAACATCATCGGAATTCTCGTCGGAATCCGATTCATCGGAGAATTGGTAATCCTCCCAATATTTTGCTTCCTTGGCGGAAACACCATTGACCATAATTAACTTTGGTCGGTTGGTTGAGGATTTTCTTTTACTTAACCGTTTTATTATTTCTCCCACCGGTTCTATTTCTTCATCCGGTTCCGATTCTTCTTCCGGTTCCGATTCTTCTTCCGGTTCCGACTCTTCTTCCGGTTCCTCTTCGGGAACTTGTGAATCAGTCCACAAATCATTCCAATTTACATTTGACTCTTCATTATTATTAGGTGAGTCAATAGGACTTGTTCTAGAGGTAGACATCTATCACGTAATATCAAACACGTTAAGAGATTAATATATCACATAATATTCATATGTTAAAAATATATAGTTTCCAACAAAAATGTTAAGCAATCATTTTTAAAGAAAACACGGTCGAAGTCCAGACTCACTAATGCATCCTAACAAACTCGATAAGACACACTAATGCAAATTTTCTGGTTCTCTAAGACCAACGCTCTGATACCAACTGAAATGTCCCGTTCTTATTGATTAAAAACGTTCCATATTAATTGATTTCGTTGCGAGGTTTTGACCTCTATATGAGACGTTTTTCAAAGACTGCATTCATTTTTAAACAAACCATAACCTTTATTTCATCAATAAAGGTTTAAAAAGCTTTACGTAGATTATCAAATAATGATAATCTAAAATATCCTGTTTACACACGACCATTACATAATGGTTTACAATACAAATATGTTACAACAAAATAAGTTTCTTGAATGCAGTTTTTACACAATATCATACAAGCATGGACTCCAAATCTTGTCCTTATTTAAGTATGCGACAGCGGAAGCTCTTAATAATCACCTGAGAATAAACATGCTTAAAACGTCAACAAAAATGTTGGTGAGTTATAGGTTTAACCTATATATATCAAATCGTAACAATAGACCACAAGATTTCATATTTCAATACACATCCCATACATAGAGATAAAAATCATTCATATGGTGAACACCTGGTAACCGACAATAACAAGATGCATATATAAGAATATCCCCATCATTCCGGGACACCCTTCGGATATGATATAAATTTCGAAGTACTAAAGCATCCGGTACTTTGGATGGGGTTTGTTAGGCCCAATAGATCTATCTTTAGGATTCGCGTCAATTAGGGTGTCTGTTCCCTAATTCTTAGATTACCAGACTTAATAAAAAGGGGCATATTCGATTTCGATAATTCAACCATAGAATGTAGTTTCACGTACTTGTGTCTATTTTGTAAATCATTTATAAAACCTGCATGTATTCTCATCCCAAAAATATTAGATTTTAAAAGTGGGACTATAACTCACTTTCACAGATTTTTTACTTCGTCGGGAAGTAAGACTTGGCCACTGGTTGATTCATGAACCTATAACAATATATACATATATATCAAAGTATGTTCAAAATATATTTACAACACTTTTAATATATTTTGATGTTTTAAGTTTATTAAGTCAGCTGTCCTCGTTAGTAACCTACAACTAGTTGTCCACAGTTAGATGTACAGAAATAAATCGATAAATAT